>NC_060272.1:96251846-96551846 GCF_021613505.1 Equus quagga
ACAGAGCCAGCCGCGAGAGTTCTTATCTGTGAAATACTCTTAGAAGGATACATCTGTGTGTTTAGGTTGCTCATGGTAACCAAACCTGTAGTTTGTGGATTTATAGGGTCATGGCAGGTTGGAGACCTAGTGGGGCATAAATGGAGATATTTAACTGAAATGGTTCCCTTTGTAAAATCAATGCTCCACGTATGTTGCTTAGACCTCATGTACTGAATCTGATCAGAACAAATCCTAATGCAGAAGAGGAAGAAACTATATTCGTGGTCTTGGACTTCTCTAAGGGAAGAATGCCTCACCTCTGCCTTGTGATTGCTTGTATCCCTTGAATGATGAGTGAAGTTTGGCACGTGAGTGTCATTGACAATCTGCCCTTTATGTTATCTCACTGGGTCAGCTGTCTCTCCTGTTTCTTCCATTGCTGTGAACTGGCTGAAATCCTTTAGAGACCATTAGACCTGGTCTGGACTCTCCTCTTTATTCCTTACTAGTGATGAGACCTCAATCTGGTTATATAAGTTTTCTGAGACTTAGCTTGCTCATCTGCAAAATGGGTTTGCTAATAGTGGTATCTGGAGTGGTTATGGGATTAAATGAGGGAAAAGTGTGTCGAGCACCTTACCCTTCCCTGCACTGGGGCAGGCACTCCTTTCCCAGCTGGAACCAGCCTGGTTGGCAGGAGAGGCACTGCATGCTGTATCTCCCTTCACACGTCCTACAAGAGCTGTGGCAGGGCACACAGCGGTGGCTGTCCTCATCGGCGTAGTAGCCCTCAGGGCAGTCCTGCACGCAGGTTGTGTCTGCCAAGGGAGGAAAAAGTCCATCTTGGTATCAAGTATGACGCATGTCTCCCAAACCTCCTGTACATGCTCCCCACTGTGCACCATGGGGGGAGGAGGGATGCAAGAGGAATAAGACAATGTACTTGTTGGCTGATACATATCTTTGGGAGCTAAGGTGGATGTCCAAGAAATAGAATTGACCATAAAGCCATTAGGAGTTGAGAGAAAACAGAGGTCAGAGTGGACTGGCCTTGGTGGGCAGGACAGAAACCACAGGCTGTCAATGAGAGCCAGAGGATGTGCAGGGTGTCCCAGGGAGGGGGGTTCATTTAAGGCAGGCGCTGGGGGAGCAAGTGTCAAAGCTGCAGTGAAAACAGAAAGTGCCGGGCCAACATGATGACATGTTCCCACAGCTTCAACTTTCTATTTCTACCCTTGAATGTGTTCCCTCCGATATAAGATTTAACCTTGGTTCTGTTGTGCTGCCCACTCAGTGTAGCTCTTGAAATGAAAATGAAATAAGATTAAAACTTCTGTTCCTCACTTGCATGAGCACAGATGTAGAAGATTTCTGTCGTGACAGAAGGTTCTATGGACAGTGAGTCTCTGTTTTGCCCAGGTATTTAAAAATTAGGTTAAACCCCTAAATTCTCTGCTCTTCACAGTGAGATAAGTTGGAGTTGAGTTGTTCAGCCCCACACCACCCCAGTCCTTCGTCCACCAACCCCAGTGACACTGCTGATTCTTGCCTTCTTCCTCAACAACAGTTAGGGATGGAAGGTGAGGGCGGCCATGCAGCTTAGCTCGCGGTCCTTAGAGGCAACTTCCTCCCCAGCTTCCGCTTGACCCTGTGGAATGGAAGCCAGGCTCTCCTGCGTTTTTAGTGTGAGCCACTGGTCAACTCTAGACCAGAAGCCGTAACTCTAGTCAGCATTAAGCACACAGGCACTGGTGGAAAAGCTAAATAATATTAGAGCTGCTGTCAAAAGTGCTGTAGACTCAAACTCTGTTCTGGGAGACCCTGAGCTCCATGAGGGCGGGGGCCATGTCATTCACTCTATTTCCAGCACCCAGCACAGTGCCAGGTCTCTAGTAAATGCTTGTTCAGTGGCTCTTATGTTAAAGATGGATGTTGGCAATGGTTCATTGTCCAGTAATGTATCTGGTTAACTCAAGTGAAGCCCTAATCCCCTCAAGATGAAACTCCTCTGGATCAGTTTCCTATTGCTCTTGTAACAAATTTCCACAAACTTAGTGGCTTAAAACAATACAAATTTATTATCTTATAGTTCTAGAGGTCAGAGTCTAAAACAGGTCTACCAGGCTATGTTCCTTTTGGAGGCTCTGGGAGAGAATCTGTTTCTTTGTCCTTTCCAGCTTCTAGAGATCACCTGCATTCCTTGGTTTGTGGCCTCCTCCTCCATCTTCAGAGCCAGAGCACAGCATCTTCTCTCTCTGTCTTCCTCTGCTTTGTCATCACAGAGCCTTCAACTACTGACTCTGATCATCCTGCCTCCCTCTTGTAAGGACCCCTCTGATAATCCGGGATAATCCTCCCAAATCAAGACCATTAATTGAATCACATTTGCAAAATCCTTTTTGCCATGCAAGGGTCTGGGGATTAGGATGTGGACATTTTTAGGGGCAGCATTGTTCAGTCAACCACAACCTCCAGAGGAAACACCTAGTATATAACTAGCCTGACCACGGTGGGGTGTGCTGAGGGGCAGGGTGTGAGAAAGTGAGAAGATCAGAGACATCCTGTGCCCAGCCCTTGGGGGACTATGGCTCTGTGTTATGCACCAGCACTAAAGTCTCAGTTCTAGTCTAATTCATATCCCTAGTTTAAGGGAAGACCACCTTGTAGTGGTAAGACATCTTCCTGCCTGCCTGAAGGCACCTGAGGTGATCACTGGTAGCACTTTAGGTTGGGAATAATTAGAAAAGAAGTTCTAGGGGTTGAGATGATATAGGAGAACTGGAACATTCTCATGAAGCAGCAACTGCTGGGAAGGAAGTTCTCCGAGATTTGTGTAAGAGGAGCTAAGATGGATGGATAGAGAAGATTGGTGTTTTTGAGTATTTTCTACTGGGAGGGGACCAGGAATGGTGTGGAGGATAGCTATCTCTGTGTCTTAGCGGGGAAATGGTGCCCTTGCTGATGATACCTCAACAAGAAGAGGAAAAATTGTCACACATTTCTACTGTGAGGGTCTTGCTTCTCAAGTCTACTCTCCTAGGTTGGGGAGATGAAGGCTGACACTTTCCAGGTCTTCAGCATATCCTTTTTTCTCTCTCCTATCCCCTGCCCCTTCTGTCAGTTGAGTTGAGTTTGGTTTCATTTTCTTTCTCCCATACCTGTGCTCAGACTAATCATGGTATCCCTGGAAACCTGAAGGCGTTGCCTCACATTGGCAGTGACCTTCACTTGGGATCTTCTGGAGGCGGCCAATCTCAGACTGTGCCACACTTTGTTCAAGAAGATTTATTAATCAATGGATGTTAAATCAAGGGGAAATTTTGATGAGGAGCTGAATACCTACATGTTCATAAAGTGTCTCTCCATGGACTGCTTATTGACCACATGGGAAAATATAACTCCGCAGCGGAGAAACTGGACAGCACCCTGAACAGATGACCAAAATGAACATCACCGACAAGTGGCAGGTGAACATCGTGTGTGTTTCCAGAAAGACACAACATCACTTGTGAAGAATTCTGGCTGGGAATGAAGAATCTCCATCTAATCACAGGGGAACTTCACACAAACCCCAGTGGAGGGCTAGGGACTGTATTCTTCTAAAATGTCAATGTTATAAAAGACAAAGTCTGTGGAAATGTTTCACATTAAAGGAGACTAAGGAGACACGGCAGCTAAATGCAATACCTGCCTCTAGACTGGACCCTGTCCTAAAGATGAATTGACAAAATTATAAGACGGATGGGATACTGAAGCATTGTAGCAATGGTAAATTCACTGGAGTTGACAACTGTGCTGTGGTTATCTAAGACAGCAGCCCTGTTCTTAGGAAATGCATCCTAACGTATGTGGGAGAAACCGGCTGTGATGTATGTAACGTATCCATAAATGGTTCAGAAAACAATATATTGTGGATTACGTCTGCGTGTACATTGGGAGCGGGAGACCAAGAGCAAGCACATGATAAAGCCAAGGGCTCAGAGATGAGCAGTGGGGATGGGGGTAAAGGGCATGTGTGCCTGTTCTTTGTACTGTTCTCACTCTTGCCTCTTTTCTCTGGGTTTGAAAGTTTCCCAAACACCGAGTAAATAGTTAAAAAGAAAGACACCAAGGTCTACTGGGCGCCAAGCATCAGGCAAGGTCATTTCTCAGATGGAGGGAAGGACAAAGCCCTCCTCCAAGAAGAGCAACTCACTGAGAAGAAGGCTGTCCCTCAGGCAGGTGTGACACTGGTCCTCTGAGGGCCCCGTGCAGTGGAAGCACTTGGCATGACAAGGCTTGCATCCCAGAGTCCCCTCATCCCAGTACTCGGAGGGGGCACATTCTTGGTGAGGCACGCAGTCCCCGTGGTGATTCATCCTCCAGCCGTCCTGACAGGTCATGCAGGTCCCAGATGGCGAGCAGGTCTGGCAGGACTTGTGGCAATCTGTGGGTGGGATGGGGCAGCCAACAGAGAGTGAGAGAGCCCAGGGCACGCCAGTTCCCTGAAAAGTGTGTTCACATTCCTTCCTCATTTCTTCCAGAGATTTCCGGGGCTCTGTGCCAAGGGTGTGGTGCCATGAGCTGAGGACAGCCCTTGGGCTCTGGGTGGAGCATTCTTGTTACAAAATGAGAAAAAAATGGCTGTTTCACATTCTTTGTAATATTTAAAGGGCCGCTTCCTGCACTAGGCCCCTCATAAATATTAGTAAGACTCACTGTAACTACCCAAACTGCAACAAAAGAACACTAAGCAATTCTGTGGCAGCATGGTCACACGCTAGTGGGTGGCCTTTTCACCACCATTACTCCTATTCGGCGGTCCTCCACTGACCTCCCAGAATAACCTTGAGCTTATCACTAATGTAACAATTGTTGAGATATATTATAATTACCTGTTGACCAAAAAGCCCTCTTTTGTATTCATTTATGAATGCACGGTACCTCTGGGAGGGCCTGGCATGTAATAGGCACTCAACGAATATTTCTTAGACAAATGAATAAGAACTATTCACTCCCCTTTTGAGGTTTTAGCAGTTGTTGCTTCCTCTGCCTAGAATTCTCTTCTCCCTGGTACAGCGTGGTTTGTTCCCCCCCTTTCTCAATGACGTCTTCCAGGCCTCCTTCTCTCTAATTTCAGGTCCCTCTGGCCCAACTTCCTGTCCCCCTTCCCTGCCTTATTTTTCCTTCTGATTTATCTTCTGTAGAGTCTGTTTTCCCCAGTAGAATGCAAGCTCCATGAAGGCAGGATTCTGTGTGTATTGCCCCCTGCTGTTCCCCAGGCCTGGTCCTCCACATGGCACATAGGAGGCCCCTGATAAGCACTCCCTGGATGAATAGACGCCTGGTATTATTATTGTGATTATCATCCTCTCATTTTATCTAGATCAGGAAATCAAGGCTGGAGGAGCTCCATCACTTGGCTGGAAAAGGGCAGGCTCAGGAGTTGAACCCACGACTTTAACAAGGGTTCTTGCTATGTCTGCCCCGGTGCCTCGGGAAAGATGTGGGGTCCTTAGAGGTCTCTATGCTGTCTCGTAGGGGATAATTTTGGGGGTGATCAGAATGGATCCCAAGTCCTTGTGTTTCTTAGAAGAGGTCCTGCTTAGAGATTGCTAGGTTCTGGGTATTTCTCTACACCCACTCAAATCTCAATTTTCCGGTCAAGTCCTTTGTTTCTTCTCTCTGGAAAGTCAGGTGGTCACCCCGTTTCTTCCCTCGGCCTCCCCTTGGACTGGTGGAAGGGGTAATAGCATTGCAGGGACAGACTCAAGTCACTTTCCAGTATTGGGTGGGTCTGATCTGAGGGGAGCCCAGCCAGCTGTGGTTTTTAACGCTCCCCAGCTGATTCTAATGGGCAACCAGAGATGAGATCCAGGGCCCTCCTCAGTGACAAAATCAAATCAAGTAAATTAAGGAAACGTCCTCTGAGACCTGTAAATTTCTTTCTATGGCAAATTACTTATATTACTGAGCACCAGAGAAAAGCCTGAAGTTGGTCCTCAGTTCCTGGCCTGGTGCAGGCAAGACGGCCCTGGAGGCCTTGGCTGAGTCTCTGAACTTCTCGTGGAAACTGAGCCCAGCTCCACAGCCTGCCTCCTGGGCTCACTGTGCCCTTCTGCTTCATGGCACAGCCACCCGTCTTCAAATCCATGTTCTTCCACAACTGTTCAGATGGGACACTGACACTAAAGAGAGCTTTACATAAAACACACAAAAAGGTATATCCTAGCTGTAAGGCTAGAGCAGAAAGCCTTCAGGGGAAACTACATCCTCACGTCTTACCAAAACATTTCCCTGAGACCTTGTAGGATGTGGCTGGCCCAAGGTCTCTCATGTCATGAGAGTTCAACCCTGAGCTCTCGCTGTGGTTAGGGGGCCTGCCTCTGGGTATCTATCTTGTGTTTGCTTGGAGGCCACATAGGGGATGACATTACCACTGGCTGCCTAGTTGGAGTGAATCCTGTGACTATACTTAACAGTACAGTATTGTACACGTGAATGTTGCTAAGAGAGTAGATCTTAAACATTCATACAAAATAAAAAGGTAACTGTGAGATGATGGATATGTTCACTGGCCTTACTGTGGTCATCATTTCACAATATATATGTATATCAAATCATCACACTGTATACCTTAAACTTATTCAATGTTATATATCAATTATATATCAATAAAACTGTCTGAGTGGAGGGGATAAAAGTCACTTCCCCCAGGAAGCTTCCCTCACTTGCTTGAGAATTCCTCTAGTAATGGACAATTTATTTAACTTTTCTGTTCCCTGATAACTAATAAGAGACAATTCATGCTCAGTTAAAACATAAGGAGGCATAAATAAGAGGATCCTTTCCTGAATGTGTAGGGATTGAACTGCCAAGTGGGAGATGGAATAGGGACCCAGGATGGGAGGAGCTGAAGGTGATGAGGAGGGATGGAGGGAGCTTTAGGGAGGCAAATGGTGAAGGGAGACAAGAGACACTGAGAAAATCCTCTGTGGCACAGCTTTCTTTAGGCTGCTGTAAACCTACAATGGCTTAAAATTTTTTAAAAAAATCTTCCATTTTTGGGTGACTTTTGAAGGCTCATCATCTGTGTTGTAAATCTTCATGTGAGAATCCTTTTTGATCAGCAACTGTTGTGAGGAGGGTCAGCAGTATCCATTGCTAGTAAAAGGTACATGGTCAAAGCTAACAAATGGCTCACTTTAAAAATAAATAATAAATTAGAACAGAGTCACAATATGCTTCCTTAAGCAGGAGGGAAAGGAATGGGATGACAGTTCTGGGGCTGGAACCGTGCAAACCCTGGAACCTACTTTGTCTCAGCAGAGACCCATAATCCCATTAGGCTCCCTGGGATGCGGTGCTTGGCCATGCACCTGGAAGTCTTTACCTTTGCAAACCTTAATCATTTTTTCATAGTAAGTTCCTTCTGGACACTCGTCCAAACACCGCCCATTGTAGAGAACCAAGGACTCCTCAGCACAGAGGTCGCAGTCATCTGCTGAGGGGCCACTGCACTCCAGACAGTCTTCATGGCAGGGGACACACTGGCGTGCATCTTCATAGAAGTGGTTGGGACAGGATTGATGGCACATATCTTCGTACAGGAAGGACCCAGGCATGCACTCTGGGGATGAGGGAAGTAGAAAGTTACTCTCAGGGAGACAGGAGAAAGGAATTCATTCCTTCTGCAGTGGGCTGGCAAGTCCCCACCACTTTGGCTCATTTGACTTTAGGATACATTTGCCCAATCCTCACCCTACCAGGGCACATCCTCCATGTCTCATAAGCCCTGCCTTGGGAGAAGAGACCATGTATGGTGGCCCAATTGGATGGTGCAGGGTTTACATACTGAAATGACCTGCCCCTTGGAGGTGGAAAAATTGTAGTTCTGTGGCAGATGAGTGGTGGCTGACATGCTGGAGGTATTGTTTGAAAAACTCAGAAGGTATTAGCAGATTTTTAAAGTTGTGGTGAGCACCCCATGCTCTATTCAATACAGAAAGCAGTTTAGGAGTTCTTGCATTAGTTAATTCTTCATTTACTGGTAGGGTTGACCAATGAAACATACATGGTTAATCAGGATGAAGAATGCTTTGTGGTTCATTTTGTTTGTGTTCATTCTCTTATTTGGGGAGAATTCTGGAAAATAGATTATGTACTACCAAGAGACTCTTTTGGATAAGACAACACCAGTTAAATGAGTCTATCTTATTCTGGAGAGGGAATTAGACAGTCTTTCTTGGGAGATAATTCCAGAGAAAAAAAGTCCTACCCAGAGTGCTATTCTCAGAGTCTTATAGTTGCCTGAACTTTTCTTTTGCATCTTTTATAACAGTTGCAATTCTCTAGCTACCTCTGTTTTTCATTACTATCAGTTTCTGCTATAAGATTTTGTGCTCAAAGAGGCAGGAACTTTGGGTTCTTATTTGCATCTCTAGCACTTGGGATAGTGTTTGGCACACCCTAAGCACTCAGAACACATGTGTAGAAGAAATCATGCAAAAAGGGGCTCTTGTCTGTTTTAACTCACAAAATCCATAGTGGAAAGGCTTTATCTCACCCTCAATTTCCTCAGTGATGTGCACAGAGATAGATACGTTTCAGTAAAGGTAGGGAGACTGGTTCCTCCAGTTCTGGTTGGACATCTCACCCTCAGATAGTCAACCCCCAGCTGAGGAGGCTTAGCAGCCCCACACTCTCCCCTGGGATGCCCTCAGGTACCTTTGCATGTTTTCTCATGGATGCAGTCCTGACACATCTCTGGGCAATGCTTGCACACCCCCTCCACAGCCACGTGCCTCTCAGAGCAGGTTTCCCGGCACTCTCCGTGGTGTAGGACAAGGCCTCCTTCACAAGAGTGGCAGTTGGTGGCATTTCCTTCACATGTTCTGCAAGGAGAGCTACAGCGTTCACATGTGCTATCTGCTGCATAGAAGCCCCTGTGGGGAGAAGAGAGAGCAACTGGAGGAGCTTTCCAACCAGGGAAATTATTCCCACCTTGTGGCAAAGAGTTAGGTCTTAAAGCAGAAGGATTGCTGCCATGTCAACCAAAATGAAGCCATTGGATTTCCTGAGGAAGTATGGTAAGAGAGCAAGTCTGGAAAAATAAAATGAAAAGGATGGGTACCATCCTTATAAATTTGTTTTATTTTAAAATGACTTTTGTTAATTGGTATGTAGTTTAGTTATCTTCTGATTTCCCCATTTTATCTTCTAATTTTCATTCTTTTTTCTTTCATTTTGTTAGAGCCTTACATTAGAGTAGAAAATGCTTTTTATTCAATTTTATTTTTTTAAAAATTTAATAAGTAAAAATATTATTTTCAAAAGGCTCAAAAGGTTTAATGTTCTATAGAATTAGAACCATTTTATATGTACCTAATGCAGGATTGCCAAAGTATATAAACCAACTATTAACAGACCTAAAGGGAAAAATTAACAGCTACACAATAATAGCAGGGGAATTTAACACCCCACTTATATCAATGGATAGATCATCCAGACAGAAAGTCAAGAAGGAAACAGTGGCCTTAAATGAAACACTAGACCAGATGGACTTAATAAACATATATAGAACACTCTGTCCAAAAAACAGCAGAATACACATTCTTGTCAAGTGCACATGGGACATTCTCAAACATAGATCATATGTTGGGAAACAAAGCAAGCTGCAATAAATTTAAGAAGATTGAAATCATATCAAGCATCTTTTTCAACTACAATGCTATGAAACTAGAAAGCAACTACAAGAAAAAAGCTGAAAAGTCACAAATATTTGAAGACTAAACAACATGCTACTGAACAACTACTGGATCAATGGAGAAATAAAAAATACCTGGAGACAAAGGAAAATAAAAACATAACATACCAAAACTTATGGGATGCAGCAAAAGCAGTACTAAGAGAGAAGTTTATAGCAATACAGGCCTACCTCAAGAGACAAGAAAAATCCCAAATAAACAACCTAATACTATACCTCAAAGAACTACAAAAAGAAAAAAGGCCAAAGTCAGTAGAAGGAAGGAAATAATAAAAATCAGAACAGAAAACAAAATAGAGACTAAAAAAACAATAGAAAGGATCAATGAAATGAAGAGGTAGTTCTTTGAAAAGATCAACAAAATTGACAAACCATTAGCCAGACTTGCTAAGAAAAAAAGAGAGAAGACTCAAATAAATAAAATCAGAAATGAAAGAGGAGAGATTACAATGGACACCACAGAAATACTAAGAATTATAAGAGAATACTGTGCAAAGCTATACACCAACAAATTGGACAATCTAGAAGAAATGAATAAATTCTTAGACTACTACAACTTCCCAAAACTGAATAAAAAAGAAATAGAGAATGTGAACAAACCAATCACAAGTAAAAAGATTAAAACAGTAAACAAAAACCTCCCAAAAAACAAGTCCAGGACGAGATGGCTTCTTTAGCAAATTATACCAAACACTCAAAGAAGATTTAATCCCTATCCTTCTCAAACTCTTCCAAAAAACTGAAGAAGATGGGATGCTTTTGAACTCATTTTATGAGACTAACATTACCCTGATACCAAAACCAGGCAAGGACAACACAAAAAAGGAAAATTACAGGCCAATATTGCTGATGAACATAGATGTGAAAATCCTCAACAAAATATTAGCAAATTGAGTACAGCAATACATTAGGGGATCATATACCACTATCAAGTGGGATTCATTCTAGGGATGCAGTGATGGTTCAACATCTGCAAATCAATGTGATATACTCCATCAACAACATGAATAAACATCGCATGATCATCTCAAAAGATGCAGAGAAAGCATCTGACAAGAGCCAACATCCATTTATGATAAAAAATGTCAATAAAATGGGTATAGAAGGAAAGAACCTCAACATAATAAAGGCCATATATGACAAACTCACAGCCAACATCATACTCAATGGTGAAAAACTGAAAGCTATCTCTCCAAGAACAGGAACAAGACAAGGATGTCCAATCTCACCACTCTTATGCAACATGGTACTGGAGGTTTTAGCCAGAGCAATTAGGTAAGAAAAAGAAATAAAAGGTATCAAAATTGGAAAGAAACAAGTAAAACTGTCACTATTTGTGGATAACAGGATTCTATATACAGAAAACTCTAAAGAATACAACAAGAAACTATAAGAAATAATCAACAAATAGAGAAAATTTGCAGGGTACAACATCAAAAGATAAAAATCAGTTGCTTTTTTATACACTAATAATGAACTAGCAGAAAGAGAAATCAAGAATACAATACCATTTTCAATTGCAACAAAAAGAATAAAATACCTAGGAATAAATTTAACCAAGGAGGTAAAAGACCTATACACTGAAAACTATAAGATTTTATTGAAAGAAATCAAAGAAGACATAAAGAAATGGAAAGATATTCCATGCTTATGGATTGGGAGAATAAACATAGTTAAAATGCCCATATTACCTAAAGCAATCTACATATTCAATGGAATCCCAATCAGAATCCCAATGACAGTCTTCATGGAACTAGAACAAAGAATCCTAAAATTTGTATGGAACAACAGAAGACCCCAAATAGCCAAAGCAATCCTGAGAAAAAAAAGAACAAAGTTGGAGGTATTACACTCCCTGAATTCAAAATATACTACAAAGCTATAGTAATCAAAACAGCATGGTACTGGCAGAAAAACAGACACATAGCTCAATGGAACAGAATTGAGAGACTAGAATTAAAACAGATCTATGGACAGCTAATCTTTGAGAAAGGAGACAAGAACATACAATGGAGAAAGGAAAGTCTCTTCAATAAAGAGTGTTGGAAAAACTGGACAGCCACATGCAAAAGAATGAAAGTAGACCATTATCTTACACCATACACAAATATTAACTCAAAACGTTTTAAAGATTTGAATGTAAGACCTGAAGCCATAAAACTCCTAGAAGAAAACATAGGTAGTACACTCTTTGATATCAGTCTCAGCAGCATCTTTTTGAATACCATGTCTCACCAGGCAAGGGAAACAAAAGAAAAAATAAATGGGACTACATCAGACTAAAAAGTTTCTGCATGGCAAAGGAAACCATCAACAAAATGAAAAGACAACCCACCAACTGGAAGAATATATTTGTAAATCATATGTCCAAAGGGTTAATTTCCAATATAAAGAACTCATATAACTCAACAACAAAGCGATGAAAACTCAATAAAAAAGTGGACACAGGGTATAAACAAACATTTTTTCCAAAGAAGATATACAGATGGCCAACAGGCACATGAAAAGATGTTCAACATCTCTAATTATTAGAGAAATGCAAATCAAAACAGCAATGAGATGTCACTTACACCTGTCAGAATGGCTACAATTAACAAGACAAGAAATAAGAATTGTTGGATAGGATGTGGAGAAAAGGGAATACACATACACTGCTGGTGGGAATGCAAACTGGTGCAGCCACTATGGAAAACAGTATAGAGTTTCCTCAAAAAATCAAAAATAGAAATACCATGTGATCCAGCTTTTCCACTTCTCTGTATTTATCCAAAGAACATGAAATCACTAATTCAAAAAGATTTATGCACCCCTATGTTAATTGTAGCATTATTCACAATAGCCAAGACTTGGAAGCAACCCAAGTGCCCATCAATGGATGAATGAGCAAAAAAGATGTGGTATATATATATATACAATGAAATACTGCTCAGCCATAAAAAAAAAAGAAAAAATTGTGCCATTCGCAACAACATGGATGGACCTTGAGGTTGTTATGCTAAGTGAAATAAGTCAGACAGAGAAAGACAATACTGTATGATTTCACTCATATGTGGAAAATAAACAAGCAAACAAACACATAGATAAGGAGAACAGATTGGTGCTTACCAGAGGGGTGGGGGAGGGTGTGACAGAATGGCAGAAGGGATAAAGGGGCACATATATATGGTGATGGATAAAAACTACATTATCAGTGGTGAACACGATGCAGTCTATACAGAAGCTGAAATATAAAAATGTACACCTGAAATTTACACAATGTTATAAGCCAATATGACCTCAAAAAGGTAACTTTTAAAAAATTAGAACCAATTTTGCCTTTGGATGCTTTCAGCCAACCTCTGATGGCTTCTTTCAAACACACACATATAACATTTGCACACAACATTAAACATATTTGGAGTGACTGTTATTGGAATATGTGTTTGTGTGATTGACTTTCTTCCAGGTGGAAACTCATGACTGTATGTATATTGTAACTCTGAATGATTAAACTATCACATCATAGAAATCACTCACTGGTGTGTGAACACAGTAAATATGAAAAACCCCAACCCTCTCAAATACCTGGGAGATGAGGGAAGTGTAGATGATGTTTCCTTGAAGGGAAAAGCTGAAGGGAAGAGCTGGAATTTGCAGAAGCAGGAAAATCATAAACCAGTTTAGAGAAGATAGTCTTCCAATGTCATAGGTACCTATTCCAATTGTTTTCAATAATTATCCTTCTATTAGTCAGCTCTTGCCATAATAGTGCTGTGTAACAAAACACTCCCAAACTCATCATTCATGTGTCTGGGGGTAGGCAGATCTATGCCGAGCTCGCACTCAAAGAGGCACATGTCATTTTAGAGGAAGAACTCAGGCATGCACTCCAGGGGAAGGAGGCCTGACTCCAAGCTTAACACTGGGTTTGGTTTTCTTCAGGTCCCTATATCCTCCCTGGCACAGGGGCCTACTGGGGCATGTTCTTCTCTTAGCCATGATAGAAGAACAAAAGGGCAAATTCAACCAGGCAAACACATTTTAAGCCTCTGTTTCTCTTCTGCTAACATCCTATTGGTTAAAGCAAATCAAATAAGCCAGCCCAAAGTCAAGGGTCAGGGAAGTCCATTCTGCCTCTCCTGGGAGTTGCTGCAACGTTACAGGCAGACAGCATGGATGCAGGGAGGGGCAAAGAATTGCAGCAAATAACTCAATCTACTAGAGTCCTTTGAATCCTAAAGTCAATAAGGGACTCCTCCTGTACAGCATCTTTACTTGATATTTTAATTAATTAACTCATTCATATCCATTTTATCATTTTTTCAGTTATTAATTTCTTGTATTTACTCAGTAAACAAAAATGTATTGAATATTTCAGGAAGAAATATGACAAGGGTGAATAAAAATAAAAAATCACATTTCTAATGTGGTTTTAAGAAGGCAAAATTGGAGAAGAAGCAGTTTAGGTAGAAGAGAGAAACTATATTGTATCCAGATGAAAGCTAATACCAGGCTTCCTCGCACATTAGCATCCTTAGCTTTTTGGACCATAATGGAGAACACTTGAACAAAGATATTGCTACTTTGTCCAACCAAATCAATCTCTCAAAAATGAACTTGACAAGACAGAGGATAGAAATGTATCATATGCTCACCAAGAGTTTCACTGAATTTGAGAAAATTGAAATTAAGGAAATTTAGTGCTTTCTCAAACATATCACATCTTCAGGGTGAATAAGAATTTAGTAGACTCACTGTTTTTATGTGTGTACTGAGGAATTTGGCTTCACACAAAGAGAGGTCTGGTCTTCTCCCTAAATAACTGCTAAACTCTTGGAATTTCCCAAATGGTAGGAATGTCTTTGTTATTCATCATGGGCCCTCCAACCACACTCGATAGTTTATGCTAATGAAGTGACTCAGGGTGGGGCCAGCCACAATGGGCAGTTTTAGGATGGGGACTGTGACACCAGAAGGACCAACCCTGTGTTTAGAGGTTGGGGGTTTTGGGTTACGTGATATCAGCCCACTATTGGGGAATTTTCTGTGCTGGGCCTGGCCAAGGTCTCTGCAGAGTAATTTCTGGACACTGAAGGTGAGCGATTCTCATACAGAATTTGAAAAGATGCAGCATGAAGAACCTTTTTTCAGATTCTTGTCATAGGAAGTCATTGGATGTTAGATGAGATACTGAAATGAGAGGAATGGATTCAAGCAAAAAAGAAAAAAAAAAGCTATTGAAGACTATTGCTAACTCAAAAATACGTGAATCTCAGAAACTTGTCAGGAGGCAACCAGTAGGCAACACGAGAAGGTATTTTTCAAAGAGCCGCTTTGCTAAAAGCAGCCTTTTTCACACAGATCTGCCCAGTAATTTGTCCTCCTGTCTTCTCCCTCCGTTTATAAAACTTTTCTGTTAATGCTTTATGTCACTGTTATTTTTATTTAAGAAGACAAATATTTCTTTTGAGAAGAAATGGCCACCTGTATTAAATTGTTAAATTTAAAGAACTGTATGTCAAAGTCTTTCTGCTCAGATAAATAAATGCAATGCAAAAGCTGTATGGTTCTGGAGCTTCACCGATATCTTACACCCAGGAAGTGACAGCCTGTGCTTAAAGGAAGACCACGTTGTCTTCTACCAGAGCTTCAAATCTTTTCGTATTTGGTGAATTTGAGCACACTTTAAGTTTTGCATTGCCTTTTAAACAATCACTATAATGATGTATGTTACTGCTCAAACTTTTTTCATTCATGAACATATACCATATTTGAAAAAACAGTCACCCCTGATGCTGACTTATAAATAATTCTGAATACTTGGATGCTGTTTCATTGCATGTTGTGTCCCTGTTCTAAATCTTATTGCTGTTTTAGGATGGATCACACCCAAAAGGGCAGTTTCTCAGAAATAGCAACAAAGCTGCCAAACCAAGATGAATATTATATTTTCCTCAGGCCTTCTCTCCCCTGGTTTTTTGTAAATACAAAAATGAGGGACCCCACAGTGATCAGACCACCCTACTCCAACAGAAGGGTACTACTCATGATTCCATAGTCTGCAGGATTTTCAGACCATGTTAGTAGCTTCCTTACTGTTCAAAAAATATAAAATATCTTGGCTGCTGATGAAAATATTAAGAATAATAATAAATCTTCACATATTGAGGTATATAGGGAAGCCATTCTAGTTTAACCCTGATTGGGCCTAAAACTTATTTTTCCCAGAGCAGCCTGACTGATGGCCCACCAAACATGCACTGTACATCTGCTTCAAACATCTTCCCAAAGCAAAGAATGTGTTCTTTAAAGATAGGGATGAACGTCTCCCTTTCTCTGATGCCAATACCAGTACTTTGAAGATAAGATTTTCTTTCCAGAGAACCAAGGTCAAGTTGACCTGCTGTGTGTGCTAAACTGCAGCAAAACATCTCCTTGAGAGTTTCGGGGAAAAAATTGTGTTCCTGTCATGCTTGATGTATGTTCTTTGTTCTGAAATGGTATATAACCCTGCCATAAACCATGCTTCTCCCTTTCTTCCCGGGTAGAGATGACAATTCTGGGCTAGTCCTCAGCATTGTCTCAATAAATATCACTCTATCTTTCTTATCTATAGATTTGTTATTGATTATTTGCATCAACGTTTCTTGGCATAGTCAATGAGATTTCAGAGAAACTCACCTGAGATTACTGGAAATCTACTTTGAACCAGTGCTTGGTACCAGCACCAGCCTATTGAGTCCCTCCAGCTACACTGCCCTCTTCAGGTGCTGTGGTGAGTTCTCCTGAAATCCAGACATCCTTGCTTAAGCTGATGGTCCTGATATTTCTTTGGGCTGTTTCAGCTTTTAAGACTAGATGTTTTAAGGGAATGTGGGAACATATCCTGGGTAGGAGGAATGTAGGGGAAATTTCCTAAGCTAGGGGTCCTAGAGGGAACTTTGAAGTGAACTGGATTGACTGTCCTTTTAATTTGGCTTTAATTAGAAAGGAATTGTGCTTATAACGTCTGAACAAATTGTCTGATGGTAAAATGAGAGACTGAACTCATTCAGCTCCAAAGAGAAGTGACATCAGCTCCTCCCAGCCATAAGGCATTCTCAGATGACTGGGAACCTAATGTAAGTGTTTGAGGTTGAACCTTGCAATGTGCAGTGGTCCCATAGGGAATTCTATCATGATCATTCACTTTAAATAATTGATGATTCATCTGGGGACATGCACATAAGGATTAATCATCCAGTGCTCTAAGCCCCCAGAGTAATTTTAGACTACTGGTAGGAAAAATCAAGACATATAAGAGAATGTTCATGGCCTTTTAGGAACTAGCACTCACAAGCAGCACACTTCTGACCCACTACTGTCCTTAGAAATTATTCAGACTTTATAATAAAACCAAACTAATAGAAAATGGGAAATTGTCCTTCTAAAGCCAACCAGCTCTTGGACAGGCAACCATCCACAGAAACTCCAGCTAACTTCCTGTACAATACATATGGAGCTGTTACTTGCAAGTACTTAGCAAAATGGGAAAGTTTGACAAAAGATAACTTGAGTCTTAAGTGGACAAAATAGGGAATTAGTTTACTTGCACGCACAATTGGAAAAAGCTGGCTATAAAATTAAACAACCAATGGGAAGCCTATTTTAATTGAAACTTTGAGGATTCTAAATGAAATCAGGAATCCCATATTTCCCCTTTAAAAGAAAATATTTCCAAATTAAATGAGAGACATGCCAAATTAGAGAATGGTAACTGCCCTAGCAATGACGCTAGTGAAATCAAAACCAAATCTGCTGCTCTGCCTGCCACTCAAGCCTTTTGTCCTTCTCTTTCTGCTTCCCAGCCTCATTAGATATTCATTGAATATCTAAGTCATTTCCAGATAGGATGGTATACTGAGACATTGATTGCTGAACATAAGTTTGTCTAGGTTGGGCTTTAAAATTTCTTTTTTCAGGGGCTGGCCTCGTGGCCGAGTGGTTAAGTTCATGCGCTCCGCTGCAGGCGGCCCAGTGTTTCGTTGGTTCGAATCCTGGGCGCGGACATGGCACTGCTCATCAAGCCACGCTGAGGCAGTGTCCCACGTATCACAACTAGAAGAACCCACAACAGAGAATATACAACTATGTACCGGGGGCTTTGGGGAGAAAAAGGAAAAAATAAAATCTTTAAAAAAAAAAATTCTTTTTTCAGAGAGACAAACAATATTTGGGTTATCAATAGACATATTTGAAAGCTACAGCTCTTACACCACAGTAAGTTAAACAACAGAATCATCTACGTGGCCAAATGGAGATGCCAACAAAGAACACTCTTTCCGTTTCATATACACACAATGACAACTTCTCAAAGCCAGGTAGTAATCACTCTCTGACAGGCTCATACTTTGTTGTCTTGGCTTTTCAGATTTACAGCCAGGCAGTATTCTTTATTTAAGAGCTTTCCCCATCTCTTATAACCGCTTGCAAGGCTAAGAATTCTGGTGGTGGCTTTCCAGATATTTATAGCTCTGCTATCAGTTTAAAAGTTGTTCTTCTGTCTTTCAAATCTTTATTCTGCCTGCTCCACTTAGAGCAACTCTCTTCAGCAATAGTGTGAGGATCTTATTGCCTCTGCCTATTCTATTATTCCCTGTTTAGTAGAGCAATATCAGGATGAAACTATAGACACAAGTGAGTCTCATACTGTAATTTCCAAAAAGAAAGTATGGCTTATTTTAATTGTATTACATATAGAGAGTTTATATTCATTTAATATAATGCATAGGCAATTATGCTATCCTCTAAGAGTAAAATCTGTAATTATTCTGTAACAACTGCCTTGCATTATTTCTTTTTAGATGAACTTTGTAAGTTTTTAAAATTAAGAAAGTGACTATATATGAAAAGTAGACAAGGAAAGTGGAAGATATTTCTTTGAGAAGAGAAGGTATGAAGAATGAAAATGCATTTTTGTTAAAGGAAAACAAAAACGTGATTTTGTCCTAAAATAAAATGATTGTACCAAAATAAGAAAGAAAAGATAAGGTAAAACTTAAATAGACATAGAAAGTTATAGAAGGTTTGTGACAAAGGAATCTTTCAAAAGAAATTTTGTGCATGGTCAAGTTGACTAAGATTAAGTTGAAGATTATTAAGTGAATAAGTTTTAATATCAAAAGTAAGCTGGTACAAAAATTAGAATTTGGTTTCTTTTTCTTTTAAAAGGATAATTTTTTGGCCTTTTAGTCTGCTCTTGATAAAGAGATTATGAAAGGTTTTTCTTCACTTTTGAATAAGTCTACCTAACTGGCAAAGATTCTATATTTTGCCAAAATAATTTCCTATGTTCAAAAGCTGAGGTGTCTCTATTAAAAGAACTAAGGTTTTAAAAACTTTTTAACTCTCTATGACTGCCTTTAACCTCTTCTGTTGTCACTTTTGTTAAGTGGATAACTAAGCATTGTTTCACAGTGACCTGTGGTCCTGTTTGACTAAGTCTTTTAAAACCTTTTGATACTTTTTACAAACCTCCCAAAAATTCAAACCCCAAATAAAGTCTTTCTTTTGACCTGAAAGTAACTTTGAGAATTTCCAGTGGGTCCTGGGACTTCTCAAAGAATTTGTTCCCTCTTCCTATAAAGAGGGAGATATTAAACTAATTAAGTTTATTTTGTATATTATTGCATAGGACACATTATCAAATAAATGATGATAAACCTTCTTAGGTTATATTGCATGGGTAAATGTTTAATATAAGTGTTCTTAAAGAATTATATAAAATTCCTAGAAATGTGATACATCCTAGTCAATATCTTAAAAAATTTCCTTGTCAATTGCATTATAATGTCTTTTGTCATTTACACATAGTTACTGTTTTACTCTGATGCTTTTACAAGTGTGTTTCATCTTCAGAGAGATTCATGGCGAGGACTCAGACATTTACTCCATAATACAGGTTTCTGATGAACTTTCAGATCCTAAAACTGAGCCAGGTAAGAAATTACAGAACTTTAATGGGGAAACTGATGGCTTCATAAAACTGGTAACAAAGAACAATTGAGGAGATTTCTAGGACTGACTGGATATTGTAGGAATTGGTGCCTAACTTTTCACTCATTGCTCAACCATCATATATATTATTTAAGTCTGACCAGTCTAATTTGATTGAATGGACAGCAGAAGGAGAAAAAGCCATAGATACCTTAAAGTCCTTCTTGGCTCAGTCCCCAGCTTTAGGACACCCTAATTTCAACTTGCCATTTTTTGCTTTGTACACGAAGATAAAGGAAATGCTTTAGGTGTATTAATTCAAGAACATGGTGGTCAACATTGATCTATAGGATATTATAGTCAGCAACTAGACTTGGTAGCAAAAGGACTTCCACTGTGTATAAGGGCTATTTAAGCAATAACTCTTTTGTGTAAGGTCACTGAAGAAATGTTAATGGGGTATACTTTAACTATTTATGTCTCACACTCAGTTGAGTCCCTTCAAATTCTCATCACCCTCAACACTATGTTGTAAGCCAATTAGACTCTTATGAAGTACTGTTGCTTTCTGCACTTAATACGACCTTACCTCAATATAATAACCCTAACCCTGCTACCTTGCTTCCAGCATCACAGGAGGAAAATGACCACAGTTCCATTTTATTAACAGATTACCTTCTTACTCCTGGGAATGATCTATGAGAGGCTCTTATTGATAATGCTGGTCTAATTTGGTTCATAGATGATTCTTACTTAAAAGATTAGCAAGGACATTTCCATTTTGTATATGCAATAATATCCTCAGTGGAGATAACTGAGTTCTTATTTGCCAGAAATAAAGTCAGCACAGCAAGCTGAATTAATTGCTTTAACTCAAGCTTGTCAATTGGCTAAAGACTAGGTGGCAAATATTTATACTGACAACCGTTATGCTTTTGGAGTAGCATACAACTTTGGAACACTATGGAAACATCAGGGGTTTTTAACCTCTTCAGTACAACCTATAGAAAAATGGAAAACAGGTTGCAGAATTATTAAATGCTGTACCACTACCAAAACAATTGGCAATTATTAAAATACCAGGGCATTCCAAATCTGACACTTTGGAAGCTAAAGGAAATCAACTTGCTGATGCGCCTATTCAGCAGGCAGCTTTAAAAACTTATCCTGTCCAGTCTCAAAAATTCCCACTGCTCTCTGTTAACCCTGCTAACCTGATGAAAGATTTCCTTCTACAGGCTCAAGAAATCACCATGGAAAAAGAGAAACAAATACAACAAAAAGAGAGAATGTTTGACCCCACCATACAAATGTGGTTTGGGCCCAATAAAAAACCCATATTGCCTATTGGAGCACAATTGCCACTGCTCCAGCAGATATATCAATTAACCCATCAGGCACTTGAGGAGATGATTTTGTGGGGAAAACAATATTTTTGGAAACTTTCTCCCACAGTGGCTCATAAATCCTATGCTTGTTGTACTATATGTCCTAAATATAATTCCAGGAAACTACTTCATGGGTCACAAGGCCACTTTCCCCTTCCTAAGAGGCCCTTTGAGGTATAGCAATTGGATTTTGTTCAAATGTCACCATCTGAAGGATATAAATATATCTTAGTAGTGATTTCTATGTTTTCACATTGGGTTGAGACTTTCCCTTGCAGGAGAGTGATAGCTTTAACGGTAGGTAAATTGTTACTAGAAAGAATAATTCCTGTTTGGGTAATTCCTATCAAGTTACACAGTGATTGGGGAAGGAACTCATTTCACTGGACAAATAATTAAATCTATGTGTGACGTTTAGCCAATAATACAGTCCTTGCACTGTGCTTATTGTCCCCAGTCTTCAGGATTGGTAAAAAGAACTAACAGCACAATCAAAACTCAATTGGCAGGAGCTGCCCCCATGGCTGAATGGTTAAGATCGCACACTCGACTTTGGTGGCCCAGGGTTCACTGGTTTGGATCCTGAGCATGGACCTAGTACCACCCATCATGTCATGCTGAGGCAGCATCCCACATAGAAGAACTAGAATGACCTACAGCTAGGATATACAACTATGTATTGGGGAGTTTTGGGAGGAAAAAAAAAAGAGGAAGATTGGAAACAGATGTTAGCTCAGGGCCAATCTTCCAAAAAAACCCAAAAATCCTCAGTTGGCAAAACTTTCAGAAGCATTTAATCTCTCATGGCCAAAAGCTCTTCCAGTAGTGCTCCTTGATCTTAGATCTACACCCTTTGGTAAACATCAGCTGTCTCCTTTTGAAATAATAACAGGATGGCCTATGCAATTAGATGAAGGAATATATGAACCAACTTTGTTCAAATGAGATAACGTGCATTAATATCAAGGTCTTACTGAGACACTACAAAGAAATGAAAAACTGGTAGCCAATTCTTTTCACAGCAAGCTCCTGGGAGATGAAGATCTTAAGGATCATGGACTACAGCCTGGAGATTTTATTTATTGGAAGAGACACCAACTTAAAGTCTTTTCGCAGCCCCCTTGGAAAGGACCATATCAGCTACTCTTAACCAATCCATGCACTGCAGAATTAAAAGCATAAAATCACAGATTCACATTTATCATTTAAAAGAGTCCCCTCCTCCTGAGTGGATTTCACCTCCTATTACTGACACCTGGCTTTGACTGCATAAGACAAGTATTATCAAATCAGGATGAGAAGAAGCTGATATCTGTTGTAGACAGCTGTCCCAAGATTCCAGACTAGGCCTGTATTCCCAACCTTACATCCCCTCATTTAAACCTTTGTAATCCTTAAGCTGTATACTCCTTTATAATTGCTATAAGAATCATATTCTTGAGTAAATTAGCAATTTTAATACTTTTATGTGACACTAGTCACCTTCCTTCTGTTTTAAATTGTCTTTTGGGTACCTTTTATTTATTGTTCCCATAACTCTAATACTTTCTTTCTATCCCTCTAGACTAACAGAGATCAGAGCTTAAGACTTATTCTTCTGAACCAAACACTTTATTATCATTACTACTGTATCTGCTCTATAGCTGTTAACTGTCATAAGCAATGATTACAAAATCTTGAAGTGTGTGTACAATGTTTGTGCAACAACCCCAAATTATTGACTTATGAAATGCTTCCCCTATCAGCATATACCTCTATGTCTGCTCACTAGGCTTGGCTATTTCCCCTTTAACATGGATAACTGGATAAATTAATAAAATAAAAGCCCAGCTCCAAGGGACATGATGGACCCAGGGCAGGCAGCAACCACCCTGGCATTGAGGGACAATAACTTGATCATCAATGCTTTCTATCAAAAGATTGTTGATAAAACGGGGTAAAATGATGAAAATAATAATAAGTTTTCACATATTGAGGTATATAGGGAAGCCATGCGGATTTAACCCTGACTTGGTATAAAATTTATTTTGCCCAGAGCATCCTGACTGATGGCCCATCAAGCATGCACTGTACATCTGCTTCAAACATCTTCCCAAAGCAAAGAATGCGCTCTTTAAAGATAGGGATGAATGTCTCCCTTTCTCTGACGCTGATATCAGTAGTTCTTTGAAGATAAGCTTTTCTTCCCAGAGAACAAAGGTCAAACTGACCTGCTGTGTGTGTGCTAAACTGTGGCAAAATATAGCCTTGTGACTTTGGGGGGGAAAATTGTGTTCCTGTCATGCTTGATGTATGTTCTTTGGTCTGAAATGTTATATAACCACACTAAACTACCCTTCTCCAGAGTGCGTTATTCTCTGGTGAAGATAAAACTTCCAGGCTAGTCCTCAGCCTTGGCTCAATAAATATCACTGTCTTTCTTATCTATAGATTGGTTATTGATTATTTGTGTCAACTCTGCCATGTATCTGCATAGTGTCCCATGGCTGCACAAGAGTGGTTCAACCCAGATTTGGAAGAAAGATTTGTTCAGTGGTCTACTAACTGGAGGAAGGCCAAATGCATCTCTCTTTTCCTCACTTAAATGCATTGTCAATGCCTGAACATTAAAAAAATCCAAGAGACAGTTGAGAAAGGGTGGTAATGATTAAATCAGTAAGGTGATAGTAACGACAACCAGTTCATTTCCACTATGGCTAAGGTCAATGAGGAAGCAATGATTGACTTTGGTAAGTAGATTTCTGACTTTCACCTTTGTTGTATAATAATGACTTCACTACCTTTGCTGAGGCTGGAGCATGGTTGTTGGGGGAGGAGGGCTGGGACTGTCCTGACTCTGTCTTACTTCATACTCCCTTCCCCCTAGGTTCTCTGACCCTGACTCTTTCACCTCTTCTCAAACCCAGCTAGGCAGGAACCTTGAAAATATTATGCTGAATATAAGAAGCCAGTCACAAAATATCATATTTTATACCATTCTTTTTATATGAAATGTTTAAGAATAGGCAAATCTGTAGAGACAGAGAATAAATTAGTTGTTGCTTAGGGCTGGCGGAATTGGGAGTAACTGCTAAAAGGGTACAGAGTTTTATTTTTGGGGTGATGGAAATATTTTAAAATCTATTGTGGTGATGGTTGCACAACTCTGTGAATATACTAAAAACCATTGAATTGTACACTTTATATGGGTGAATTGTGTGGTATGTGAATTGTATCTCAATAAAGCTGTTATTTAAAAACCCAGTTGGTTGAGAAGGTCATCTTGTGCAGTCGTTAAGCACATGGGCTTGAGTGCTAGAGAGATTTGGGTTGAAATCCTGACCATACCACGGACTAGCTCTGTGATATGAGCACGTCACTCCTTTCCCCATCCTTCACATGGGGGAAATAATAGTATCTGGATAAGAAGAATTCTTGTAAGGATTAATGGGATCGTACATTTGAAGCCCTTAGCACAGTGCCCAGGTATCACAAGTACTGAAATAGGTGTTTTTAAATGGTTTCTTTTCCCTTGGAATCTCTTGACCTTTTGTTTATTAAGGCCCCTAGAGGTATGACACTGATTGATGCAAACCTTCCTGCTGGATTGTTAGCCTTTTGCAAGCACAGACTTCCTTCAGTTGATTTTAACTTAGTTTCTAACATCAATTCTTACACCCAGCAGGTGCTAAGTATGTATTTGTAGAATTGAGTCGAATACACTTGGCTTCTATACTAGATTGGAAGCTTTCTGAAGGTAAGTACCTTGACTTGTGTTTGTTCCCTCCAGGATCCATCTCAATAATGGATATAAATAGCCTACAGGAAATAGGTGTTGTTTCTATCATCAAGTTCTTTTAATCATCGGGCAAATGAAATTTCTAATTCCTTAAAGGAGATTTGTTGGTTGCTTCCCCAAACTCATTTCTTGCCTCCCTCTCTCCATTCTTCCTGGCTGTAAGTGTCCTGACTTTGTTTGGGTGTTCAGGGGTGAATCTTGTTCAGTCTATCCCAATCCTTATATTTCCATTCTCCTCGCCAGCGCTGAGTTTAGGAAGGTGTAAGTGATGCATTCTGGCTAATGAGATGTGAAGGGCAGTCTGAGGGAGTTTTCTTTCCTCTTACAAAGAAATGAAAAGGGGAAACAGGCCCTTTTCTGTCTCTGGTTGTTGTAGCTTGGGGTGGTGTTTGGGGATGGGGCAGACAATGTGGTTCAGGGGAGGCCAGGCTAAGGAAGGGACAAGAGCTAAATGAAATGACTGTGCGTTTTTAATGAAATGTTGGCCACTGACGTAACCAACAGTGGATTTCCCAACTTCTTGTTATGTTAGATAATAAAGCCCATCTTTTCTCAGTCATTCTACTTGGCGTTTACGTTGTTAATCACTAGAAGTTTCCCAACATACTTCTCCATTTTCTTCTCCCACTTCCCTTTAGGTAAATCCTGGAGGTGGGGCTGTTGACAGGAAAAGTAAAGGAATTTTAAACCACAGGCTGAGGAAGCCATGAGGAATCCATAAAGAACCAGGTAATATTCTTTATTA
This sequence comes from Equus quagga, assembly GCF_021613505.1. Taxonomy (NCBI): domain Eukaryota; kingdom Metazoa; phylum Chordata; class Mammalia; order Perissodactyla; family Equidae; genus Equus; species Equus quagga. The sequence goes on from NC_060272.1 coordinate 96,277,439, forward strand.
TCTATGATTTATATATCACCTACTTTCAACATTTAGAAGTTCGTGTGTTCCCCAGCCTATCACAGCCTCACTTTTGTGATGGGGAAAAAAAAAAGCTGACAACTACTTGATCATAAATACAAGGTGGAAAAAGAACATATTTTCACAAAAATAAAAATATATGAATATAACAGTCACAAGGGAGAAGTGTGCATCTGACCTTCTGTAAGTTTTGGCTGCTGTGGCCAGCAGAGACGTCAGACTGTCAAGAAGGGACAGTTGTGTCGCCACTGTAACCAGGGAGGAGAAGAGTTCTTTGGTGAATAGGAAGGAATGGCCCCCAGAGTACTGCAGGAGAATGCACATGAACAAGAAGTGAAAGGAAGAGGGAAACTTACTTAGGGCACTTGGTGTAGCACCTGCCTTCGTGGAGGAAGAGAGGCTGGTCTGGCTGAGTCCGGCACTCTTTGCAAAGATTGGCTCCAGAGCAGGAGACACAGTTCTCTGTACAGATCTCACAGCTGCCACTCCTCACTGAGGGCCATGTGCCCTGGGGGCAGGAGGAGACACAGGCCTGAGCCAACAGATATGCACCTAGAAACCCAGGGAAGAAAGCAGATCGGACGGTCATCGCGTGTTTGATGTAACAGCACAGCATCCATGCAGAGAACTGATGCTCACACCAGATTCTTTAACTGCTCCAAAGACCCAGGTACCTGGAACACTTATTTCAGGCTCACCAAAGTAGGTATTAGTGACTCTAAGTTTTCCAAGATGAGTTAAATGTCTAGGAAGGAAATTGACCACAGGAGGCTTTTACCCTGTTTCTTTTACTTTCTGATATTGATGTCGATCACTTCGGGGCTTCTCTTCACCCAGCTATTAACCCTTTGTCTGTCTTCCTGGTGTAAGGCAGTTATACACACAGAGCTTGATGGAGTCTATTCTTCTGCTTCCCAAAGCCTGTCTTGTTAAGACACTAACATAGCAGCAACTCTTCCACCCAACTCCACCTTTAATGGATGGTCCACCTAGTTATTTTTAATTGAAAAAATCAGATAATATCACTATTAAAGAAAACAATTTTAAAAACACCCTGAACTCCAAAATTCCAAGAAAATTCCTTCAATTTTTGTGAGTAAACGCTTATATTTTGTAGGCGTAGAATGAAGTTGCACCTATCATTTTAAATTCTGTTGTTTCTGTATCCCATCTCACTACATATTCACATTGCACGTTTCAACATAATGATCACTTTAATAGGAGTGTAACATTCTTTTTTTTAAATTGAAGTCTAGTTGACATATAATATTGTATTAGTTTCAGGTGTACGACATAGTGATTCGACATTTATGTGCATTATGAAATAATCACCATGATAAGACTAGTAACCATCATACACGGTTATTACAAAACTGTTGACTATATTCCCTATGCTGTACATTACATCTCTGTGACATTTATTTTGTGACTGGAAGTTTGTGTTGCTTAATCCCCTTCAGGTGTTTTACCATACCCCTTACGCCTCTCCCCTCCGGCAGCTGCCAATTTGTCCCTGTATCTATGAGGCTATTTCTGTCTTCTTCATTCATTTGCTTTGTTTTTTTAGCTTCCATATATAAATGAAATCATGAAGTATTCTTCCTTCTCTGTCTGACTTATTTCACTTAGCATAATACCTCTAGATTCATCCATGCTGTCGCAGATGGCAGGATTTCATTCTTTTTTATGTCTGAGTAAAATTCCATTGTATACACATGCCACACCTTCTTTATTCATTCATCTATCCATGGTCACTTAGGTTGCTTCCATATCTTGGCTATTGTAAATAATGCTGCAATGAACATAGGGGTGCATATATCTTTTCAAATTAGTGTTTTTGTTTTCTACGGATAAATAGCCAGGAATGGAATTGCTGGATTGTATGGTAGTTCTATTTTTAATTTTTGAGGATCCTTCATACTGTTTTCCATCATGGCTGTACCAATGACAGTGTACGAGGGTTCCCTTTTCTCCACAGCCTCACCATCACTTGTTATGTCTTGTCTTTTTGCTAACAGCCATTCTAACAGGTGTGAGGTGATATCTCATTGTGGTTTTGATTTGCATTTCCCTGGGGATTAATGACGTTGAGCACCTTTTTATGTACCTGTGGACCATCTGTATGTCTTCTTTGGAAAAATGTCTATTCATGTCCTGTGCCCATTTTTACATCATATTTTTTTTATATTGAGTTGTATGTGTTCTTTATATATTTTGGATATTAACCCCTTATGAGATATATCACCTGCAAATATATTCTCCCATTCAATGGTTGCCTTTTCATTTTGTTGATGGTTTCCTTAGCTGTTCAAAAGCTTTTTAGTTTGATGTAATCTCATTTATTTATTTTTGCTTTTGTTGCCCTTGCTTGAGGAGAAATATCCAAAAGAATATTGCTAAGACTGATGTCAAAGAGTTTACTACTTATGTTTTCTTCTAGGAGTTTTATGGTTTCAGGTCCTACATTCAAGTCTTTTTCTTTTCCTTTTTTTGAGGAAGATTAGCCATGAGCTAACATCTGCCACCAATCCTCCTCTTTTTGCTAAGGAAGGCTGGCCCTGATCTAACATCCATGCCCATGTTCCTCAACTTTATTTGTGGGACGCCTACCACAGCATGGCTTGACAAGCAGTCAAGAACTGGCGAACCCCAGGCTGCCGAAGAGGAACATGCGAACTTTGCTGCGCCACTGGGCCAGTCCCTACATTCAAGTCTTTAATCCATTTTGAGTTTATTTTTGTATATGGTATAAGAAAGTGATCCAGTTTCATTCTTTTGCATATAGCTGTTGAGTTTTTCCAACACTGTTTATTGAAGAGACTGTTTTCCCCATTGTATATTCTTGCCTCCTTTGTTGTAGATTAATTGGTCATATAGGCATGGGTTTATTTCTGGGGTCTCTATTCTTTCCATTGATTTATGTGTCTGTTTTTTGTGCCAGTTTTGTAATCAAAACCATATTGTTTTGACTACTATAGTTCTGTAGTATTGTTTGAAATCAGGGAGCATGATACCTCCAGCTTTTTTCTTCTTTCTCAAGATTGCTTTGGCTATTCGAAGTCTTTTGTAGTTCCATACAAATTTTAGGATTATTTATTTTAGTTCTGCGAAAAATGGCATTGGTATTTTAATAGGGATTGCATTGAATCTGCAGATTGCTTTGGATAGTATGGACATTTTAACAATATAAATTCTTCTGATCCATGAGCACGGTAAATCTTTCCTTTTATTTGTGTCGTCTTCAATTGCTTTCATCAATGTCTTACAGTTTTCAGTGTACATGTCTTGCACTTCCTTGGTTCAATTTATTCCTAGGTATTTCATTCTTTTTGATGTAATTGTAAAGAGGACTGTTTTCTTAATTTCTCTTTCTGATAGTTTGTTGTTAGTGTATAGAAACACAACTGATTTTTGTATATTTATTTTGTATCCTGCAATTTACTGAATTCATTTATTAGTTCTAATAGTTTTTTGGTAGAGTCCTTAGGGTTTTCTATATATAGTATATGTCACCTGCAAATAGTGACAGTTTTACTTCTTCCTTTCTAATATGGATGCCTCTTATTTCTTTTTCTTGTCTGATTAATGTAGCTAGGACTTCCAAAACTATGTTGAATTAAAGTGGCAAGAGTGGGCATCTTTGTCTTGTTCTTTTTTTATTTTTTTAAAGATTAGCACCAGAGCTAACAACTGTTGCCAATCTTCTTTTTTTTTTAATTGCTTTTTCTCCCCCAATCCCCCAGTACATAGTTGTATATTTTAGTTGTGGGTCCTTCTAGTTGTGGCATGTGGGATGCTGCCTCAACATGGTTTGATGAGTAGTGCCATGTCCGTGCCCAGGATCCAAACTGGTGAAACCCTGGGCCACTGAAGCGGGGTGCATGAACTTAACCACTCAGCGATGGGGCCAGCCCCTGTCTTGTTCTTGATCTTAGAAGAAAAGATTTCAGCTTTTCGCTATTGAGCATGATGTTAGCTGTGGGTTTGTCACATATGGCTTTTATTATGTTGAGGTATGTTCCCTCTAAACCCACTTTGTTGAGGGTTTTTATCATAAATGGATGTTGAATTTTCTCAAATGCTATTTCTGCAGTTATTGAGATAATCATATGATTTTTATCCTTCATTTTTTTAATGTGCTGTATCACATTGATTGATTTGTGGATATTGAACCATCTTTGTATCCCTGGAATAAATCCCACCTGATAATGGTGTATGATCCTTCTAATGTGTTGTTAAATTTGGTTTGCTAATATTTTGTTGAGGATTTTTGCATCCATGTTCATCAGGGATATTGGCCTGTAATTTTGGGTTTTTTTGTAAAGTCTTTGTCTGGTTTTGATATCAGGGTAATCCTGGCCTCATAGAACAAGTTTGGGAGGAATCCTCCCTCTTCAATTTTTTAGAATAGTTTGAGAAGGGTAGGTATTAAGTCTTCTTTAAATATTTGGTAGAATTCACCTGTGAAGCTGTGTGATCATGGACTTTTGTTTGTTGGGAGTTTTTGACTACTGATGCAATTTCATTACTAGTAATCAATCTGTTCAGATTTTCTATTTCTTTGTGATTCAGTCTTGGAAGATTGTCTGTTCCTAGGAATTTATCCATTTCTTCTAGGTTATCCAATTTGTTGGTGTATAACTGTTTGTAGTAATCCCTTGTGGTCCTTTGTATTTCTGTGGTGTCAGTTGTAACTTTTCTTCTTTCGTTTCTTTCACCTCTCTTTTTTTCTTGATGAGTCTGGCTATTGGTTTATCAATTTTGTTTATCTTTTCAAAGAACTAACTCAGTTTTTAAGCCTTTTCTATTTTAAGTCTCTATTTCATTTATTTCCATTCTGGTCTTCATTATTTCCTTCCTTCAATTAACTTTGGGCTTTATTTGTCCTTCTTTTAGTTCCTTTAGGTGCTAAGTTAGATTGTTTATTTGAGATTTCTCTTGTTTTTCAACATAGGTCTTTATTGCTATAAACTCCCCTCTTAAAACTGTTTTTGCTGCATCCCATAGATTTTGCACTCTTGCATTTCTGTTTTCCTCTGTCTCAAGGTATTTTTTTAATCTCCTCTTTGATCTCTTCACTGTCCCATTGATTGTTTAGTAGTGTGTTGCTTAGCCTCCACATATTTTCTGTTTTTTCCAGTTTTCTTCTTGTAATTGATTTCTAGTTTCATACCATTGTGGTCAGACAATATGCTTGATATGATTTCAATCTTAAATTTATTGAGACTTGTTTTGAACCCTAACATGTGATTTATCCTGAAGAACGTTCACATGCATTCAAAAAGAATGTGTTCTGCTATTTTTGGATGGAATATTCTGTATCTAATCATTAAATCTATCTGGTCTAATGTGTTGTTTAAGGCCAATGTTTCCTTATTGATTTTCTGTCTGGATGACCCATCTACTGATGTAAGCGCAGTGTTAATGTCCCTTACCATTATTGTGTTACTGCCAATTTTTCCCTTGTGTCTGTTAATATTTGCTTTATGTTTTTAGGTGCTCCTATATTGGGCGTGTAGATATTTAGAAGTTATATCCTCTTGTTGGATTGCTCCCTTTATCCTTACATAATATCCTTCTTTGTCTCTTGTTGCAGTTTTTGTTTTAAAGTCTATTTTGTCTGATATAAGTATTACTACCTCAGCTTTCTTTTGGTTTCCTTTTGCATGGAGTATCCTTTTCCATCTCTTCACTTTCAGTCTGTGACTGTGTCTCTTGTAGGCAGCATATATGTGGGCCTTGTTTTTTTATCCATCCAGTCACTCTCTGTCTTTTGATTTGGAGCATTTAGTAGATTTATATTTAAAATAAGTATTGATAGATGTGTACTTATTGCCATTTTGTTAATTGTTTTCTGTAATTTTTTGTAGTTCTTCTCTGTTCCTTTCTACTTGTCTTGCTCTCTTCCCTTGTGATTTGATGACTTTCTTTAGTGTTATGTTTGGATTCCTTTTTCTTTATTTTTTGTGCACCTGTTACAGGTTTTTGCCTTGTGGTTACCATGAGGTTCATATATAACAACCTGTGTTTATAGCAGTCTATTTTAAGTTGATGGTCTCTTAAGATCAAATGCATTATAAAAATCCTACATTTTGACTCTCCCCTCCCACATTTTATGTTTTTGATATCATATTTTACCCACTTTCATTTTGTGTATCCTTTAACTTCTTATTGTAGAAGGACTATAACATTCTTAACTCTTAATGTTAATGCACTATGTTAATAAAATATCCTCCAATTCAGAGTTGATATTTCTAAAGTTTTGTTTTTATAGACAATGAAGCAATTCATTTGTTGAGCTATTAAGTTGTTGTCTGTTTTGTTTTTCTTTCCTAAATTCAGTACCAGAAATGAAGGAAATAACAGGTAGACTATTTATCCCCATCTAGATACTCTACCTTAAGTTCCCTTGTTTCAGCTTTAAAAGAGCAATGGAAGCTCTATGAATGTCAGATGCTCAGAGACCTTAACAAATTCTATGGTCAAGTCAATCACTAACTTCATCATGATTTTAGATAAGAAATATTTCTTTTCTTTTTCGTTTGGGTGCCTTGAAAGCCAGTTTTTATTATAGCTCAGTGTTTGGGTGCCCGTGTTTCTTCAGAGTATAGCCACTGTGACAGGAACATGTGATGGCACTAGATCCAGTCCTACAAACCCCTTCCATACATGCTCATATACACGACTTACAATGCATTGGCGTGGCCACTGTCATCTCCTGTCATGCTCCACACTAACCTTTGTGACATGAAGTGCACAGGGTTTCAGATCCATTGCAGGTTTTACAAGAAGGATGACAAGGCTGGTCTTTTCTCCAAATGTCTGAGAGAGAAAGAAACAAGAAGTCAGTCTCCTTTGAACAGGCTTATAGTATTACAGTGTTGCAGAAGATTTTATGGGTAATCTTGTCTCCCTTCCCACCCAAAATTGTATCCCTTCAGTTTTACATTAGCTAAATGTTGGCGCCCACCCATTGCCTACCGTGTGGACTTCATTCATTTATTTTTTCTCTTACTTCATTGACAATTGATTATCAAGACTTTCTTTGCAAAATTTCAGTGACGGATAGCCTTAAATACTAGGGGATATTTGAACTAACAAATGTTACTTCTTTCATATTTTAAAAATGTGTGTGGGAGTGAGTGTGTGCTCATATGTATGATTCATGGAAGAGTTTTTGAGTCAAAGGTAATCACTTATTTCCCCAAGATCCTTACATGATCACTTCTCTTCACTTCAAGATGAAGATTGAGAATTCATTGTGCTGTTTGTGGAGAAACATACTTTCTTTTTTTTTTGTTCTTTGGAACTAGATTTCATAATTGGTCAATGTTTGGGTCTCTGTGTTCTTCAGAGTAGCCACTGTGGAATACAACCTAAATTTATCTCATCTTAAATTTATCCCAAATCATCATTAAACATCAACATAATGGAGCCGCCATGAACTTTCTGGCTGGTCAGGTGATAAGCAGGCCATCCCAGGTTAATACACCATTAACCTGGGAAACATTAGAGCTGTTTCCCCTCTCGCTTTCCCTCCAAGAGCATTCAATGGGCAGGCTTCCCCAGGAAGTCAGCAACTCCACAGGAAGATTTCAAAGACATACAAAACAGCCTCAATGACATCACTTAATCAACACACATTGAGATCTTGACTAAATTTTAGTAATTGCTCAGGAATCAGCATGACTCATACAGAGGGAAATTAGAAAAGAAGTTCTAGCTCAGAATGTGTGATATGAATGACCCTGACACTCAGTCAGTTGTTATTACTGGCATCTTACCATTCCCTTCTATTACCTCCTTCCTTCCTCCTTTCCTTCCTTTCTTCCTTCCTTCCTTCCTGCCTCCCTCCCTCCCTTTTTCCTTCCTCTCTTGCCTTTCATTTCCTTCCTTCTCTCACAGAGAGTTAGTCTGGCAGAGTTGGCTCTCTGGTCACACCCGCCTTCAGATCCCAGCTGTGCCGCTTAGGGTAGGGTAACCATGGCTACAGTAATTAAACTCTTAGAGTCCTACTTTCCTCGTCTCTAAAATGAGAGAAAATGATTCATCCTTCATAGGACTGTTGTGAAGACTGAGATAATTTGTGTAAAGTGTGCACACAGCGGCTCAGTAAATGGTAGTTCCTTCTGCTTCCTTTCTACTCTCTCCTGATTTCCTCATTTGTTACCGTTGCACCCCATTTCTGAGGCTTTTGTTTTATTTCCCTCTCTTTCTTCTGTTCCATATCTGAAGTAGCACCAGGAAGCACTGCTTGGTTTCTCTGGCGGTGCTCATGGTTAATAAGCTGCTAAGCCTTGCTGCAGAGAAAATTAGATTCAGAGGTGGGTTGGTAGATAGAGAGATAGATAGATCAGTAGATGGTAGAGAGAGATAGATATGTGGATATAAGTCTATAGATATATAGATATAAATGACTGTCCATGCTGCCATGCTGAGAGGCTGGTTTTTTCCTGGTTTGGAGAGAAAAGTCTGCCCTGGTTTTCCAGTAGACTGACTGACTGATGTACTCTCCCTGCAGGGATCTGTTAAGAGCAGAATTAGCCTTGTGCAGAGCAATGCTAGTCAAGGGATTTTCACAAACGTGGTCTGCATGCCTCTTTCCCTGAAAGCCTTTTTAACCTGACAATATCACTTAACCCAAAAGAGAAGGCAGCAGAGAGATAAGCAGCAATCCTGTTTCTAACATCACTCCTCACTAATCATCAGGGAAATGCAAGTCAAAACCACAACAAGATATCCGAGATATCTGCTCACACCTGTCAGAATGGCAGGTATCTATTCCCAAAAAGACAAGAGATAACAAGTGTTGGCGAGGATGTGGAGAAAAGGGAACCCTTGTGTACTGTTGGTGGGGAAGTAAATAGATAAAACCACTATGGAAAACAGTATGGAGGTTCCTCAAAAGGTTAAAAATAGAACTACCATATGATCCAGCAATCCCACTTCTGGGTATTTATCTGAAGGAAATGAAATCACTATCTTGAAGAGATATCTGCACCCCATGTTCATTGCAGCATTATTCACAGTAGCCAAGACATGGAAACAGCCTAAGTGTCCGTCAATGGATGATGGATAAAGAAAATGTAGTATATATATATACTATGGGATATTATTCAGCCATAGAAAAGAAGGAAATTCTGCCATTTGTGGCAACATGGATGGACCTTAAGGACATTATGCTAAGTGAAATAAGTCAGACAGAGAAAGACAAATACTGCGCGATCTCACTTATATGTGGAATCTTAAAAAAAAAAAAACCTCATAGAGTAGATTGGTGGTTGCCAGGATGGGGGTGGGGGGTGGGGTGGGAACTGGGTGAAGGTGGCAAAAGGGTATAAACTTTCAGTGATAAGATGAATAAATCTGGAGATGTCATGTATGACATGGTGACTGTAGTTAATAATACCGTATTGTATTCTTGAAAGTTGCTAAGAAAGTAGACCTTAAAAGTTCTCACCACAAACAAAAAAAGATAATTATGGATGTGTTAACTAACCTTATTGTGGTAACTATTTTGCAGTATATACATATATCAAATCATGTTATACACGTTAAACCTACACAATGTTATATGTCAATTATACCTGAATGAAGCTGAAAAAAAAGATGCTTACTTAATGGCTGAGAGAAGTTATTAAAAGAATAAGAATAATAACAGGCATTGAGCACCTTTAAAATCTTTAATATTATATTTAATATTATATGTCCAGGCCGTGGGTTGATTTTCTTTTGATTTTATCATTTTTATACTAAAATGTTGTACTTACAAAGATATGATTGTTCACATATTTGTTTAAAGTATAATGTGTGTCTCTACACATACACACGTATTTATAATTACATATATCTCATCTTCCGGCAACTGGATATTTTACTGCGATCTGCTGTAATGTGTATCCATATACTGAAAATTCTGTAATGCCTCCGTGCTTCCACTAGAGGGTGCTCTGTACCCGCAATTAAGAGCAATTAGGCCTGGGCAATGGATAAGGTCATCCTCAGTCAGAGCTCATGATGAAAGATGGGTGGCATAATCTCAACAAGTAAATTTTGACCTTGCTTATAGTTTCTCCTGTTTTCTACTCTAAGAATTCCAGACTGGACAGAACCTCAAAAAAAAAAATCACTTTGACCAAGGAAATGTAGCGTCCATCCTTCAAAAATAACTATGGCTCAACCACATAAAACAAGGGTTCTTATTTCAATTTTTTTTGATTAAATAAGCAATACTTGCATGGTTCAAAATGTAGAAAAGGTAAATACCGTGAAGTCTCCCTCCCACCCTTTTTATACAGACTGTGTCTATTCACACTGTTTATCGCGTTGCCCCTTTTTTTGGTAACTCAATATATTTTGGAGACCATTCTTCACAATCCATAAAGAACCTCCTCATTCTTTCAGATGCCTCCACAGTATCTCACTGTATGGATGTATTATGATTCATTTTTCTCCTCTCCTGTTGGTACCCATTTAGTTTTTTCCAATCTTTGCTATTTCAGATAACGCTGCCGTGATTGGGAAGAGAAAGGTGCTTTTCCAGCCTGTTCTTAAAGATGTGCAAGGTCATAGGCTTTTCCTGGTAGCCTCTCCCAGGCAGAACCTCTTAGCACCTCAGGAGCATCCTTAAATGTTGGAGAAGTCTCCACGGCTGAACGTCCTCCCAGTCTTTCCCCTCGGGTGCCCACTGATGTTTTACGCGTGGTCCCCTCCTCTCTCCATTTCTCTCTCACGACTTCTGCATCCCCACTTTCTCGTCACTGCCCAGCTTCTTGGGTTGGTTTTGATCACAGAGACTTCTGATTGCCTGTGATTGCCTTCTCCTCCCTATTGCCCTGTTACCTCTTGTGATTTGAAACCTCCGCCTTCGTCGCTCCTGCAGCGGGCTCTTCACCAAAGGTGGGCTTGCAGTGGGCACAGGTTCTTTTTTATTAAGAAAAATAAAGTGTTTTATTTTTTTAATACAAAAAGGATAAAGAGGAAGTAAACTTCGATAGATAATCTTACCACCCAGAAATATCTCCTGTGTGTATTTTGTTACATAGGTTTCCCATCTTTATAATCAACATGTGAGAATACTTACGTATGTGTATATATGTGTAATTATTTACATCTTCTATATATGTAATACTGACCCTATATTTTGCATTTAATGTTATAAATCTTATAGGCATTTTCTCTTGCCATTAAAACTCTTGTAAACATTATTTTTAATGGTTTGCGTATTTACTTGCATGAGCCATAATTCACTTAATTTTTCTTTTGTTACACTTTTAGATTGCTCCTCTCCTTTTTTTTTTGTTATTATAAATAAAGCTGTCAATATCTTTGCAAGTGCACGTTCTTGCTTGAGTCAGGACTCTGCCTTGCTATTGGGCATCCCAACTGGCCATTATTTGCTACCTTCTTCCGGTGATTATTTCTCCCAGACGTGTATTACTCTCTAGGCCCCCTCGTTGCTTTCTCCCATGAGCTAGGGAGGCTGTTTTGAAAATGACCAAGTGTTTCATGCGGTGCAACTGGACCAGGTTAAAGGGTTAGGGAATAGATTAACTTTTATTGTGACATATTACGTGCTGGGAGCTTTTGTATGTGTTCTCTCATTTAATTCTCAAAATGACCTTGTGTGAGGTAGTTTCATGTTGTCATTTTATAGATGAGGGAACTGAGGCTCAGAGAGGATGAGGAACTTGTTCAAGGTCACACAGCTAGTAAAGAACAGAGCCAGGATTTGAATTCAGGTATGCCTGACTCTCCAGCTTGCATTCACTAGACAGATGGTTCAGTAATTAAACTGGATTTCAAAATAGTTTGGTAGAGGCCAAAGCAGTGGGATGCTGGTAAAATGGCTCTTTGGAAACGAAAACAAAACAAAAACTTGATTTGTAGTGTTTGCCAATTCCCCTGGTCTAAATACTCCCACCATAGCTGACTTCAAGCTGCCAATGGTTTGACGATCCACTTATAAAATTCCTGGATGTGTAACAATCAGGGCACGTGGACACACACGGCTCCTTCATACCACGGGGCAAAGGTTTAATTATTTCCCCAGAGACATGTGTTTTCTGCACTCTGCGTTCCGATTGGTTAATTAAGTAAAAATGATGTCCTCCTTTCTGAGTTAACTGAGGCAGCTATATACATCTATGAAACCTTTCAAAAACCAGATTTTCATGGCATCTTTAAAGTTCTCTAAAGTTCACTTACTATCTAGGCCACATATCTCCCCACTATTGAGAAATTTTTTCCCACACGTGAGCGGCTCTCAGCGTTTGTGACTGACTCTGGGATTCCAATCTTTCTCAGAGCATAGGAATTAAGATCAAAAGACAGGCTGGTGATAAATTGTTAGGATGTGGTCAAAGATAAAAAGTTAATTCACCATGTCTGCACTTCATAGATTAGACTATCGTCAGAATATGTAATTAGAGCCCGCTACAAACGTGGTTTTAATCAGTGATGGAAATAGGTGGGTAGGGGAAATGCGCAGGAATTATTCCTAGGACTTTCCAGCACTACCAGGGGGAAAAAACCACTTGAGAAAATCCTAATGATTTAACAGTAATCGAGTAAACAGTTTCCATTCCCAACAGTGGGTTCAGGAAACCAGCTGGAGCCATTATCTTCGTTCAAGGCCCGTGGCCTGCCCCACTGGACATTTCCACCCATGGTGGCTCCGTGTGATGCCTGAGTTCCTGCTGAAGCCATCGCAGCCTGTTTAACACTGGTTCTGTCACTGCTATGTGGCAACACTGGATTAAGTATTCATCACACTATCTTAGTGACTGGGGCAGGGGTCCGGGCATGGTCTGTACTTTTGTGCAGTGACTTTCTGGTGGTGGGAAGAACAGAGTCGAACAGCCATCTTTGGCGATTATTTAATCTTGGCTAGAGGATTTCCAGACATATCTGAGGTGTAGGGAAATCTCCGTCCCTCGACAGGGTAGGAGGAATTCCCATTCTCTTGGTAACTGACAGAGAATGATGGCTCTCTCCTCGTTGCCACCCTCCTCGTGATTGGCCACCTTATTGAAAGAGGAGTTCAATGAACTCTAGTTGGATTTTATTTCAAGAGTGTTTCCCCGGCACATGCTGACTAGACTCACGGGGTGGGTCACGGTCTGCGGCTGCGAGCGCCATCTTTTTTGTGCTGTACTTCACTGGGCGAAGGAATGGACTTCCTGCCTTACCTTTCCTACCTGCATCTGAATCTGTATTTAAAACAATGACAAAACCTGGCTGGTACCACGTAGGCAGCTACGTTCTCTCACGAACACTCTGTAAGTTGTCTGGGCTCCCTCTCACTAGACCCAGGATGACTGCAATCTGCTTTCCAGCATCTTCGAGGTGTAGCCCTTTCATCCTTGCTCTCTGGAACCCTCTGCTCTCCTACCACACTCTCAACCTTGTTTTTAAGGAAAAGAAGTCAGGAGAAAGCTGTAGGGATGGCTCAGATCCTCCCAGGGCCTTATGAAGTGCGTGTCCTATTCACGGTCCATTTCAGTGAAACTATGCTGGGGGAGGTGAGCTATGGCCTTTCCTTGCTCAGTGACAAAACAGTTTTTTCTCTTTGTTAACAGCCTGCCTGTCTTATTTCCTAGATCATAGAAGTGGAAAAGGGCAGCCATGTCACTGACTTGATTGCTTTTCTCCAGCCATGGGAAACATTGTCATCTGCTTCCTGAATCCCTCATTAGTGCTAAATTCCCAATTGGACTAATTCCTTCCTCTCTTCAAAAACATCACATTTTGATAATAGAAGATGTAGAGGGATGGGTGTGGTTCTTCGACAAAGGGGAACAATCAAAGCCTGATTTCTGCTTGCTAAGAGCGTAGTCTAGTTGAAAGGGATGTGTAATCATTTGGGGAATCAAGTCTGCTCTGACTCCGGGCTCCCTGGACCTTTCCATCATCTGGACGCCAGATAAAATACAGATGTTCTGAGCTAGAAACACAGCACCAGACTATTTTCCTCTTGGCTTGCACTGCCTCTCAAATGCCTGAATGCCAGACAAACTCATTTTCAGCATTTTGGTTCAGCTATAATTCACGGAAGATATCCCAATCTGGATTGAATGATTTTCTTCCCGGCTATGTCTCTGAAATTAGCCCTGTGCTCTCCGTGGGCTTTGGCTGCTGGGTTTGGGACTGTCTCTGAGCTGCTTTTCCTTTAAGTCACATGAGCAGCACTGTCATAGTAGACAGCCATGGACATCCTTCCTCTGAAACCCAGCAAGAGCCTTTTCTCCTGCCCCAGATCGATCACTCTCTCCAGCCCTTAGAAGACTCCTCCGGAGCAGACCTCCCTTCAGCTGCCGTAGCTTCTGCACTGAAATGACCTTTTTGCCAAATCCTTGCCTTGAAATCAGAGAGCATCTCTTGTTTTCGTGAGCGCCTCTGCATCGAATATGAGTCAGATTTTTCCAGCAGGAAGAGGATTTTGTTTTTAACCACCTCAGATACGGAGAGGTCACTGAAAGTTTGTGATTACCTTGCAAGGAAGCCTGTGACTGAGGCTCCAATGTGAGGAGGCCAATCGTGCAGACTCAGGTAGGAGTGAATACGCACAGGCTTTTCTGCTAGATTCCAGGATCCCGCACTTTCCTCCCTCCTGTCCCCTCTCAAGCCCTCCTCTTTTCCCATCTGCAACAGGCGAGGGCAAGTTTTAAAAGGCAAGCTTGCATGATGGCAAGCTCTAATAATCCAGCTAGAAAGAGCAGCTGTTTTAGCTTCAGTTCCAATACTTTAGAGTTCTTCCTTATCTAACTGGAAAAGCCAATCCTACTGGTAACCATGATAAAGAGGTACATTAATGTGATAGAAGCTATTCTGAAATCTTTGAGAAAATAGTAGTCTGGCCATTTCCCTATATGACTCTCTTTGTGTGTTCCAAGGGCTACTCTATCCAGGTAGAAAGTCAAGTGGCCAGACCAATCTTAAGTTGCCCTTTGGGTTTTCCCTCCTGCCAAATGCCAACCAACCGCAGCCTCCTACCCTCTCCCACCGTGAACATCAAAGAGGTCCCAGGAGTGGCTCAAACTAGATTCTCACTCTGAACTTTTGTTTCACTGCCCATCCTTCATCTCTTGGTGATCCCAAAGGCAAGGCTTAAAGAAGAGGAGGGTTGGGATGCAGAGGAGGAAGCTAGACACCTGTGATCTCTCTTGGGAGGCACATACCATTCCAGAATTTCCCTTCCACCTGGGTCTGGGTGGGACTCACACACGTCCCATTCAGCAGCCACAGTCCTTCTCGGCAGCTGCTGCACTCATCGTAGCCAAGGCCCGTGCAGGTTTTGCAGGCTCGGTGGCAGGGCTCACATTCTCCTATCTCTGGGTCGCCATGGAGGCCAGGGCCACAGTTCCTCACACAACTGCCGCCTACATAAGAACACAGAGAGAAGCATGAAGGCGGAACCTTGGCTGGCTTAGCTCAGTGCTCCGTGCAAGGCCAAGTTCTAAACAGGCCAAAGGGAATCTCAGGAACATTTTTGTTTGAGTTTATTTTTAAAGAAACCAAGATGGCATTAGCTTATTTCATCCAAGAAATGTGCCTTAAGAAATCCAACCCTTTGAGCCCTCTTTTAACTGAAAATTTAAATTGGCTCGAAGGGTTAAGAGCATAGAAAAAAGAATTTTACATTCTCAAGGGCTTGAAAAACTGCAAATAAAATGAATCTCTGTATAGAGAACCACTGGAGATCATTATGGGCTGTCTGCTCCACTCTCTCTCCCACAAACCTTCAAGAGTGCTGGGCTATTATTCTTCAACTGGAAGACTCACAGTGTATTTCTTTCATAACTATCTGCTTCTTTCAAAGTCAATGAATTGAGCAAAACCTAAGACGAGGACCTCGTTTAACTTTTACAGTGCTCAGGAATATGTAGCATGGATTAAGTCTCAAGGAGTCATGGCCCTGAACATTGCAGGTGACTTCAATTCCAAAGCATTTGGATCTTCAGCATCCCCCCATTGCCATGCTGCATTCAGTCTCGTATCCATCAGCTGGGAGATATTTGAAATTAATTAGTGAAATGAGAATTATGTTTCAGTAATAAAAGGAGAAGGAAGTACTCCCGGCTAATGTTTATTTTCAAACCAAATTAAAATTCCTCCTTGGACAAGAGGCACATGAAGACTCTGAAACCAATCAAATGAGTGCTCCCATTTCTGGGTAGAGCTCTGGAGCCTTGTTCTCATTTTGTACGATGCCATTTTTGGGCTTACCCAAGAGAAAGAAGCCCTCTTCACACCAGTAACACTCATTCTGGTCGCAGCTGCCACAGTTGGTATCACATGCTTTGCATTCTAATTCTTCACTGTAGGTCTTCTCAGGACAGGCTTTATAGCAGTGGTGTTCAAACCTGGGGGAGAAGGCAGAGTTTCTCCCATGAGCTATGTTGACCTACTTCTCATAACCACCATCATTTAATCTCCTTATACATGTCTACCATCATTTTTAACAGGGGTTGATATTTGGGTTTCAGGGGAGAAAAGCTCCTCTCAGTCTGTATGCCCTCCAAACAAGTCATTAACCACTTGCCTCTGGACTCGGAGGACCGATTATCAGGGCAGCTGTGAGGAGGTTGGAGAGAAGGAAAGGGGTCCTGATATTCATTTACGGAGCACTGATTATGTGTCAAGTATTAACTCATTTAAACCTCCACACAAGCCCCATATGGTAGCCGTTATCTTTAATTTCTAGATAAAGGAACTGAGTCTCAAGATTCAGTGCTCAAAGTCTCATAGGTAGTTACAGGTGGGACTAAGATTTTAATCAAGATCTGTTTAAACAGACTGCTTGTGTGCTTTTGCCACATGGCACCTGCGAGGGCTGAAACAGATCAGTGATGAGTTCAAATAGCTTACCAAAATGTCTGTAAGCCAATTGTTAATATTAACAGTAAAGTGCCTTAGCTTTTATGTATATATGTTTTTACACAGATTGTCCATTATTCTCATTCTACAGTAAAATGTTTAATTCAAACTCCCCTGAATTACAGGCTCACTTGAAGGGGGAGTGGAATGAAGTTGAACTTTGCCCTTTGGTGAATTTCATAGCATCAACAAGATATCAGAGGAGAGCTTTGCATTTCTTTATTAACTTCTATTTACAGTGTTTAGTTAGGTGAATTCACAGTTACTAAATATTCTAAAGGGTTATAAATGTGTGTTTCTGAAACAACTATCTCATGTTTTACCCTTAGTGATATTGGGCGTGTTCCTTCAGTGTATTTGTTTCTCGAAGGGTTTTATGAAACATGCTCATTAGTGGGCGGTGGTAAGCTGGAGAAGCTGACAAGAGTGGTTCCAAAATTTGCCAGAGGATGCTCTCAGGTGACAGGAAGTAGGTGCAGGTTAAGAGGCGTGTTCTGGTGTCAAAATTAAGAAGGGTAGAGTTAGGCTGGAGGGATGCAGAGTGGTAAGAGGGACGAAGAGGAGAATTCTTCCCCCATTTCTGCATGGTCACTATTTCTTTCTTTGAGTCCTGAAGTTCTCCTTCCTCCATTCTTGGAGGAACATTTTATGCCCCTAGCTGTGTGACCTCACCAAGGATTGCTTGCATTTCTGCTGTTCATCTCTGCTGGGGGCCTCTGTGGCAGGCCATATGCTGGCTAAATGCCAACTATGAACAGGCTGACAAATGACTTTCTGCTCATTTCTGTCATCTAGTCTACCTTACAATAAGCCAGCCTGGGGGCCTCTTCTCCACCCTGCCTCCCCTGTTTGAATGGAACAATAATTTAAATCAGCAGGTCAGGAGTGCCATAATATAGAGACAGTCAAAGTAGAGAATAATAGGCTACTCTAGAAAACCTCAGTTAAAACCATAAGGTTAAATAATGATAAGGTTAACTGATCGTTTTTAATGTTTCAGCTTTTTGGATTTTCCTTTCCCTCCCATCCTTCTCACCCCTTTGAACATCTTCCCACCCATTACCCCACCTCCAGCTCCTGGAATCTGACAGAGGTGAGAGGCAGTGTGATGACAGGAGGAGTCAGCCCATCACAGTTGAAATCTAGACACCCCCACTAGCTTTGTGGTGCAATGTGAGGGAACCCATAGCCTCTCTGAGCTTCAGCTTTCTCTTCTGGAGAATAACATTGATCCCATGTCCCTGACAATCTTCATGGAAAGGCGAAGAAAGGAAGTGGATGTGAGAACCTGTCATCACAAAACTCCCCACTTCCTATGATGACAGGGAGGACTGTGCAGCCTCTGCAAAATCTGGGCCTCCCTTTTCTTTTCACCTCCCTTTCTTCGTTTTTCTTCCAAGATCGGCACCAATGTACCCTGAAAGGGAAACTAGACTAGACACGGGAGGTGATGTGGAGACACACCATCTTTGCTTTGTAGATCTGTCTTAGGAAATTTGAGGAGGATAGTTATCCAGTGGTCTGTGTCTCTCATTACCCTGGGGATGATTAAGAACTAATGTAGCACGTGGCTTCATCCTGGACCGTCTGACTCCCATTAAGGACAAGGTCTCCATGCAGACGTTTGGAAACAGCTTGTGTGGGGTCGGGTATATTATTAAGGTCTGTCCATAAACAGCAAGGTCTGAATCTTGGTAACCCATGGCAAGATTCCTAGACACCAGTGTCAGTTGGGTGACTTCCAAGACCAAGAAAGAGAAGGCCTCCTTTCGAGGCAAGAGAACAGCTGGGCTCTTAATGCTCAATCCAAGAATTGTTCCTTAATAGCCTGACAGGGTTGAGTTGCTTCAGGCTGCAGGGCCTCTTTGCTTTAATCACTGGACTTTAGGATTAAATTAGTAATGCTTAAACTGCAGAAAAGTTAGTGCCATGAAAAAGAAGACCAGACTTACATGTAATACCCCATAGCGCATGACGTGCAGGTTCCTGGATCATCTGGAAAAAAATTATAAGAAGGAAAAATAATAATCATCAAGAGTTCATCATTTGGAAAAGTCGTGGCTTGAGACAAATAATCTTCTGGGATAGTTTCACGAAATGTACTCTGTAGAAATGACATTCGAACAGATTGCACCATTTTTTTGTTAGTAATAAGATATGTGCCATGATTTATCTTTTTCAAAGCTAGTCAAATAAGAGTTCTCATAATTACTTGGCCCTGACTTTCAAGAAGGAATAGGTCCAAGCTACTGGGTCCTCAAATTGCAGATCAACCATCCACATTAAGAAACTCCTGGCACCAAGCATGTCCACACACATACACATTGGAAGGGGCTGCAAGCTTCCCACCCTGAATGGTGGGTTTTCTGTGAGTTACTCCATCGCCTGCCAATGTGAGGGAGTGTCTTTTGGGAGGCTCCTTTGAAATCTGGACAGTTACTTTTTCCCAATATAGTATTTACTTTGTGTTCCGCACTTCACAACCCTCTTAAAGAAACCGTCCTGTTCTCATTAAGTCTAATGATTCAATGTGTCCCTGTTGGCTCAGAGAAGGACTCTTTACTACAGCTTTTGGGGGACTTAATGAGAGAGAAAGAACTTTAAGAATCACTAACTCACTTATTTCCCTCTCTCCTAACCCTCCCTGAAAGATGCTAATCCCCAGATCCAATTATTAAGGGAATTCTGCAACTTCCTCTGGACCAGAGTTCTTGGGAGTAACAGAGTTACACCTCCAGCAAGTTCTTTCTGTCATCCGATCTACACTCCAGACCTACACTTTCATTCTAATAGGAGATAGAAAACAATTGCTCCTCTTTAAAACATTCCTCTTGGTACACGAAGATTTTATGTCACCTTTAACTTTAACCAAATAAAACTATGTCCTTTGAACTTTGTGCCTAGCTTCCTCTTCTAATCTAGTCCAGGCTGTATTCTGGTTTTCACAAAGTCTGCCCCTTGTGGTAGAGTCAACATCGCCTGAATCTTCAGTCAAACATTCATCTTGGGTCCTCCTAGGCATGTTGCAAGACACTACTGTGTATTACACATAATACAACTAAGGCATTGCACCAAAAATTATAGTGGACAAATTTCTAGAAGAGGCTCTGCCATTCAAGCAGGGATCCCCAGAAGCTTCTGGAAATCATCTAGTGATGATGCAGTGGAGAGGGCACTGGCCTGGAGACTGGTCTACCTGTTTCTAGTTTGAAGTTTTAACCCTGGCCTGACTGTCTTGCATTGTATAAACGTCACTGTGCTTTCCAGGTCCTGGTTTCTACTGGTGTAAAATGAACTGGTTGGACAAGATAGTTGCTAAGCTTCCCCAAAAGCCAAAGATTCTGAAGCTCCATCTAGCAGGAGTTGGCAAACTATGGCCCACCCAGCCAGCCATGCCCTTTCATTTACCTACTGTGCATGAATGCTTTTGTGCTACAGTGTCAGAGCTGGGTAGTTGCAATAGAGATAGAAAATATTTACCATCTGCCACTTTACCAAAAATGTTTGCTGGCCCCTGGCTATAGTACTATTGGCTCCTGACTTTGTCATGGTCACCTTTGTTAGGTAACACAGGTATAAATGTTATTATCTTAACAGCTGGCCCCAGTGTGCCTCTTAGGGAGAAAATTGTATATATTTAGAAAAATACCCTCTTAAACTACTTGGGGTAGAAGTTTAATCGGAAGGACTGAACAAGAGCCAAGAGAACCAAGGAGATAGAAATGCCCTTCTGCAGGAGGCCATGATTTGCTCACGGAGGGGAATGGTTTTTATGTCTGGGTCCACATGGTTTGTTATAGGACGACTAGAGCATGACAGCGAAATGAACCAAAAGCCAGGCTAATTAAGTGCAATCAGGAGTCTGAAGCTAGAGGTGCCATGAAAAAGAAAAGCTCACTGGAATTCTTAGAATTCTTGGGGGAGGGTTTTAGGCTTCCATGGATTGGGGATCAGAATCCATTTTAGGGGGGTGCAAAGGCCCCAGTGATCACGAGTGTGTCCACTGGGTCAGTTTACTTCCTGCTACACGTCTGTGTTTGCAGCCATATTGTTTTCTATTCTGCCCCTAAATAAGTTGCTACTATTCAGCCCGCATTTGGGCAGATTACTTTTCCCTGCCTGTCCCCAATGAACAAATTTGACTCTGACAGTTTTGCTAATTTGGCAAGGGCTGGGGAAATTCTAATCCTTTTCTCTAATGTTCTGGTCATCCCTCCCATCCAGGAACTTAATGAGTTTGCTCTCCGCTCCTTTAAGCAGGTCACTGACGAAAATATTAAACAGAACCAAGCCTCAGAAATGTGCATACCAATGTAATTCTGAGTTCAGGGACTTTTCCAGCCCAGTTGCTGGAAGTGGTACCTTTACAACAGTTTGCATAAATGAATAATGCATAGAGCAGAAATTCTGTCTTGTAACAACTTATGAATGCCCATTAGTCTTTCTCATTATTACCAGTTGTTCTAAAAACTAAGAACTATTTTTAAAATTTTTCCACTCCAGAAGATCCACCAGTCAGACATAAGCTAAATGGATTTAGCTTGACCACTGAGAGGCAGCTGTTATGGGATTAAGGAAAGGTAACAATCCCAAACCTAGAGGTTGACTCTAAGTCATCTTGGCATTTGGATGGTGAGGAGGGGTGGCTTAAGGAGAAAGATGAACTTTCCTGGCTTCTAATGTGAGTGTGTGTGGGGGGGAGGGGGGCAGGAGAGAGTCTAAACAAGCTAGAATTGCTAACTGTCTTAAAAGGTGTTATCCAAAGTATGATGTTTAAATAGCTCTGGTTGTTTGATCTTGTCAAACTTTTGAGCTGAGAGAGCATATTTGGAGGAGGGATGGGGCAATTTCAGTCAGAATTCAGAGAGAGAACCTCACACATTTGGCAAAAAGCCTTCAGTAGTGGTCACTGGCTTCTGGCTCCTCACATCCCGGCTAAGGAGAATGTGTGAGCAGATGCCTTGTCAAGACACGGACACAGCCTGTCTTTCTTGAGAAAGCTCATTTTTATTGTCTCATTTTTACGGGGGGGCGGGGGGGTTGGCAAGACCACAGTGTCCACTCTGTCTGGAGAGGTCATCATGATCCTCTGTGTCACCCTTCCACTGTTTCCTTGGCAATCACAGGGCTGGGATTCATCACAAATTCACTGTCCTCAAGGAGACATTGACTTTTGCTGTCAATGTCACCTTCAGTGGTTAACTTACGTTCTCAGCCATTTTATTTTGTTCTCAGTAATACCTATAGCCTTCACCATCGAGTATGGACGGATCATGGCCATGTTCTGCACATTCGTGTGTTGCTTAACAATAGGGATATGTTCTGAGAAATGTGTCCTTGTGCGAACATTATAGAGTATACCAAAGGGGAACAAAATTTGCCACTCCAAAATGTGACTCTCTAACACGAGGACAATTTTAGACTGATTATTTTTAAGAAACAAAAGACTCAGAAAGTTTTTTTTGTTACCTCCCCCTTAACTGCCTAAAAGAATTCAGATAAAAATCCTGTCTCAGGAAGCGAGCTATCACCTTAGCATAACATATGTGAGGTAGCAGACAGGGAGGAACCTAGAAAAGCCTGTTTGTTGGGCTCCCCTCTGTGTTCTTCTGTTTCTGTGTGGCCAAACACTTGTTTTTCAACCTTTGCTCCTTTTCACCTAGCTGTGAATTGCCTTCCTTCCTCATGAAGTCCCTGACCCTCCCCACCCCAACATCTTCTTTTGTCTTTAGCTGAGGGTGATATTTAAGGTGAGAGCTTCAGCCATTTTGGTGAGTTACTCGGTTTTCCTGGTTTCTCCCATGTGTAACATGTTATTAAACTTTTCTTTGTTTTTCTCATGTTAATCTGTCTCACGTCAATTTAATTTTTAGACCAGCCAGAAGAACCTAGAAGGATAGAAGAAAATTTCTTCCTCTCCTAAGTACTTACACAAACCTAGATGGTATAGCCTGCTACACACCTATGTTATATGGTACTAATCTTATGAGACCAAGGTTGTTAATGTGGTCTGTCATTGACCGAAATATTGTTATGTGGTGAATGACTGTACATCATATCTACAAAATGTGTTGGAAAGGGGACATTTTAAACTTGAGATGGAATTGAATATTTAACAGTGTCCAGAGAAAAATAATTTATTTTTATGGTTTATATAAACTTTGAGTCACATAATTAAAGATACATACAAGCTAAAATAACTCTAATTTGCTTTTTCTAATTTTGTTGTTCTTATTTTATGTTTATTTTTCATTTGGGGGAGACAGAAGAAACTTTGTATCTTAAGAATAGCCCTTTATCATATAATATCTATAATGTTAGGAAGAATAAACTCTCTGCAAAAAGGGGAGGAAGTTCATTTCAAGGTGCTGCTAACTTACCTTTGGCTAGTTCTTTCAAGACATATTTTTGGGCGTCTAGGACTTTCATCCATACCCCATGCTAGCCAGCTCTCCCTCTGCCACTGCCTATTGAAACCCGTCTGTCCTGTGTCCCATTATAGCAAAGACCTACTAGGTTACTGCTTTGGGATGATAGACTAATGGACATGTTAAACCTGGACTCTTGGGAGGCTCCTAGGCTCTCACTCACCTCAGTCTCTTCTCAGGTGTCCTAAATTCGTTCAGCTCCTTCTATCTTGACCTCTTTGGCTAGAACTATAAATCTGCCATAAAATGGCACCCACCTTATTATAATTCAACATACCCCGAATGCTTGCTTTTCCCAGATGATCTCAACCTTTTAGCTCACTCACCTTCCCAAGTCCAATTACCTATATCCTAGGCTCTACCAAACCTGGGGCTCTATTCACCTTCTCTGTGCCTCCCACACTTAGGCAACGTATTACACCAAACTGCTGCTCCATCCATACTTCATAGGTTTCTAGCTCCAATAACTCTCCAAGCTCCATCAAGAACAGAAATCTAAAGTAGTAATCTCCATACATTTTTGATTGATCACCCCATTGTTTTAAAAAAAAATTAGCCTGTGCCTGTAATGCATATACGTGTGTGGATAAATTATTTATATGTACTGGTGCAAGGATACTTTACATATATTAAAAAGGTTTGCTAAAGTAGAAAATTTAAGAGGATAACATAAAAATAATTGTGATTACAGGTTCTATTTTTTTCTGTAGCCCAATGGCTTGTCTTCTACACCTCTCCTTGGAGACCAGTGACTCAGGCCACACCTAACCAAATGCCACATCTGAGCTAATGAATTCATACATTAACCTTCCAAAAGTATGTTTAACATTTCATCCCTTAAAGTTATAACTGGAAGGAATGGCTCTCTGATGGGTTCCTTCATCTGCATGTATAGAAGGAGCCCCTGCATTTGGCTTCCAGCCCTTCCTTATTTGTAGACAGACCATATGATTCTAATTAACTTGCTCAACTAGCATTTTTGGGTTGAGAGATAAGTTGAAAATATAGATATGAATGAACATGTCTGAATAATAAGACTAGATTCCACTTTTCCCACATCTCCACCACCCTCTATAGCTTTACTACCTAAAGTTGTTCCCCAGAACAAACTTTCTAGTTGAAAAGAACCAATGATCATGTCCCTATGAAAGACAGCCTAAAAGTTCATCTGTTGGACGTAGGTTAAAAAAATATGGTACATTTATACAAAATGGGCTAGTAGACAGCCATTAAAATTCTGTTCCTCAAGAGTGTTCAATGACATGGAAACATTTTCATGAGAGATTATGAGAAAGGATGATAATCTATATGTAGATATGTATATAGTGTATGTCTAGCTATCTACCTGAATAGATATGGCTTTATCAACAATCAAGGAAAAAAGCTAAAGTGTTAACAGTAGTCATCTCTGTCTGATTTCATTTATGTATATGTATATGTTTCTATATTTTCTTAATAAATGTGTGTTATAGAATTAATTAGAACCAAAAATGCTATTAAGGAAAGACAGAAAGTGCTCAGGTTATGAGACCCAGGGTCATTTGGGCCACATGTTTGGACACAGTCTCCTCCCACGGGTCTCCCCAAGGGAGCTGGGTTTTTCGTTATGGTCTTCATTTTCTGTCCCTTTCCTGCCGACTTCTATCTTCTCATCTTTCCATTTTGTCTCTCAGAACTTCTTAATTCTACCTCACCAGGACAAGACTGACGTTCTTCCACGGTGTGGTTAAAATGGTGGCAGATGTTTATACAAACTCCTTTTAAAATATTCACTTTTAATATATATTGCTTTTCTGATAGGATTCTGTAAAGGAGGCAGATGACTAGGCCCTGCCTCAGACTCACTCAGCAGACTAGGATCTGTCACAAGTATTCTTAGACAATTCCCGTTTGGAGCTCTTGCAGCCTTGTTGGAGCATCAGCAGAATGTCCACCCCCTACTGAGATGTACTACTGCTCCGTCTGAGCAGAGAGAGAGCATTACAAGCAGCCAGTACATAATTTACTTTGGGAGATAATTAACCACATTGTCAATAATGCATATTCTCCCGGAGTAAATATGTACTTAGTTATTAGACGATGCTGTACAAATTTGTAGGAGAGTCACTGACATTCTTCAATCCATCCAAGGATAATGAACTGGGTAAGAGATTTATATATTCCCAAAGAGTGCAGCTAATTATAAGCCTCAAATTGCACTAAAAAGTACATAATTCAAATAGGTCTTGTCCTTAGAATTGCTTTAAATAATTAACACTCAAATACAAAATGGACCCTATGACAGCTTTGCCAAAGCAGAAGATTTTTCTGGAGGGTTCAGTGGTGCTGGGATACACAGTATTTGGTTGGGGAGACTGTTGATGATTTTCAATCATTTTGTCCTCATTGGTGTCCAAGGACAATGAATAAATATTTGAATTGGCAGTAATGCAAATGGTGCAGCTGACAATGGGGCACAACCCCCTGGAGGGACACAGTAGTAGAAGAGACCTGAATAAATAATCTAAATCATTGTCTACAAATGTTGGCTAAAAGAGAGCTCAGTTCTCTATTGGACTCTCATCTTTACCAAATCCTCTGATTCCAACAAAGGAATGTCATAATTGGCAGGCTGTTTGTGGATTTTCACTCTTCTCTAGGCTGACTAGCACGTGGAAGTGATGTACAAATATACACAGCTGAGGGCCTATAAGGACTGCTCACTACAGCTGTATGTTCATTCACTTATTCATTCTGGAGCTTACATTTTAGGGAGAAGAAAGTCAAAAAAAGAAAAATCAGGTAATTATTAAAATGTAAATAAAATGTAAATCTGCAATAAATGCATGAAACAGCCACTAAAATGCAAGCTCTCTGCAGACAGTTTGTTTTGTTTTGTTTTCTCGTGCCTTAGTACCAAGAGGATTGCCTGGCACAAAGTAGATGCTCCAGTAATATGCATTGAATGAAGAAGAGACACACAAAAATAAGTACATCAATTCAGATAGAGAGTTAGAGAGTGATGAGACTGGAGTGGAGAAGAGATGTCTTGGTTTAGATAGGCTAGTTAGGGAGAGAGCCTTTTAAGAATTGACATTTGAGTAGAGATTTGAATGATGACAAGGAGCTAGCCATGTGAAGTTCTGAGGGCACAGTGTTCTAGACAGAGACCAAGAAAAGCCTGATCTGTTCAAGGAACATCAAGAAGGCCAGTGAGGCTGGAGGGGATGAAGAGAAAGGAAGAGAGTCAGGAGATGAGGCCAAGGTCATGGGCAGGATCAGACCAAATATGCTCTTATAGGTCAGGGAAAGAGGTTTGCATTCTAATCTAAGAGTAATGGGGAGACAGGAGAAGCTTTATAGAAAAGATCTGATGTGATCTGATTTACTTAAAAAGATCACTGTGGGTGTTGTAATAAGTAGAAAATGACTTATTTAACTGTAGAAATGGTTACATCTATTAAATCTTGCAAAACTAGGATTACATGTAACACATTTGAGAAACACTTTTTTTTCCTGAGGAAGATTCGCCCTGAGCTAACATCCGTGCTAATTTCCCTCTACTTTTTAGTATGTGGGCCACCCACACAGCTTGGCCACTAATAGAGTGGTGTAGCTCTGTGCCCAGGAACTGAACCCTGGCCACCGAAGTGGAGCACACTGAACTTAACCACTAGGCCACTGGGGCTGGCCTGAGAAACACTCTTTTAAGGAATATACTAGAGGAGAAATGATTAGGGATAAACTAAGACCGTGAGTGCAGTAATGAAGAAGAATCAGAGTGGAGAGAAACTAAAAGGGTAAAATCAAGATTACATGATAAAATGTGGGAGGTGAGGAAGCAGGATGACTTCCTGACTCCTGCTTGAGCACCTGGATGGATGGAAAATGAGGACCACCTAGCAGTGAAGTGGACTTAGGAGCAATAATACTTAACTGATCATGTACGATAGTCCATATACTGCTTTGATATTATAAAGAGTATATACAGATAAGAAAGGCAATCTCTACCTTCAAGGAGTTTGCAATCTGATGAGGGTACAGTAATAAACAAAGCTAATTAGAGAAGAAACCGCAATGTGGCAAAATGTAGGGTAGATAAACAAACATCTAATCTAGCACACCACAGAAATATTTGTTTAGGACCTGCAAGAAACCAAATTATAATTCTCCTTCTTTCTTCCTGCTTACCTAGTTTTTATCTCTCTTTTTGGATGGAAAAACTCAAAGCATTCTTATTATAGTTAGAGTTGCCAGATAAAATACAAAATTGAAAGGTGAACCCAAGGACTACAGTTTCAGTGGTAAGGATGAACGAAAAACAAACTTGCCAAGAGAAGGGGACAGCAAAAGAACATCATCTTGGGCTTGATCTTGGCATTGGGTAGATTACAAAACAACAAAAACCCCCAACAAAAAGCCAGCAACAACAAAAAACCTCCTCTGAGAATTGTAACCATAAACTGGATCTCACATTGGTTTATAATCAGAATTCATGTTATCTGTGTGTTCTGGAACATCTCAAAAGGAAAATTCAACTTAAAGTAGTTCCAGGTAGGTACCTGAGGCAGTTGGTAGAAGCAAATGCAAATCCTCTCTAGAGGAATGTAGTCTTAACCCAGATCTGAAAGTATTCTCATGGGTAAATTTTCAAGAAAATGGTCACAGTTTAAAAACATAACCCACACAAGGAAATCAGGTACTGTGAAAGTCAGCAGAAATAACACATAGCAGAATCAGACCCACAGAGACTACAGATCTTGAAATTATCTGACACAGTATATAAAAATAACAAATATTTAATGTTTTTTACAAAATGAAAGAGCAACTTGAAACCAGAAAAGTAATCAAACAGTTTTGAAAAGAACCAAATATAACCTCTACAAGTGAAACATAAAAATTGGAATTTAAAACTCAGTGGGTTGATTAAACAGCAGATTAGGCATAGCAGAAAGAAAATTAGCAAATTCAAAGATAGATACAAAGAAAAGCTTGGAAATTCAGTCCAGAAAGACAAACAGATAGAAAACAGGAAAGAGAAATAAGAGATATTGAGTTTAGAATGAGAAGGTCTAATATGTGTCAAAGTTCCAAAAAGAGATAATAGAGAGAATGGGAAAAAGGCAATATTCAAAGAGAATAGAATGTCTGAGAATTTTCCAGAATTGTTAAAAGATACCAAACCAAGAAAAAGTATCTGCAAGAAGACCCACCATACTAAAATTGCAGAATAATCAAGAAAACAAACAGCTTAGTCTGTGGAGAATGACAAAGAGACAGTGTGTAAGAAGAAAGAAAATACCTTGAGAAGAGGACTTGAAAATTTGGTGGATGAAAGAGCATCAGTCATTTTAGAAACACAGTGGCAGAAAGATCTTTGAAATTTTGATGAAAGATTTGGAATCATAAAATATAAGAGCCACAAGTGAACTTAGCCTCAAGGCCCAGCTCAAAAGTCATAAGGGTATGAAGCATTTTTGTTTGTTTCTTTTGAGCCCTTTGGTTCATCGGACAGAATGAATCTTTTTTCTGAGCTTCTGATAAACTTTGTATTGAGGCTGCAGCTATCATCCACGTAGGGTGTAGTGAATTGTTAATGATCTGCCATAGTCAGGGAATAGAGCTTACTCATCTCTGCAAACCTAGCGCCTGGTGTTAGGCCCAGCATTAATTCATTCCTTCCACAAATATATTTTGAATCCTACCAGGACTACAGTGATGACTAATTCCTCGTACAATATGGAGCTCAGGGGAGAATGCAGCAAGTAAAAAGATCTTGCAATGAATGCTGTGTGATCAGTGTTACCAACGGGATTATGAGCAATTTACTAGGAAGAAAATAGGGTGATACCTAAACCGGGGGTAGGGGTGTGGTGGGGATGGTGGGGAGCGCAGTAATAGAAGGGTTTCTTGAAGAAGTGAAGGCTTACATGAGAACTGAAAAATGAATCTGAGGGAGAGAGGGTAGAATCCTTTCCATGCGGAAAGGCCTGAAGGCAGAGAGAGCTAAATAAATGAAGGTAATTCCTTTAGTAAAAGGGCTCATGAGGTTCCCCTTGAAGCAACTATAGAGGGAGTGACAAGATCTTGTCAGAATACAGTACAGTTCCTCTTACCTTCAAAACATACAGGTTTTTTAGTAAAAGAATGGGAAAAGTACAAAAGTGGGCTGCAAAGAATTTGGGGTAGCGAGTGTAAGGAGTAGATGTTGGGGCTCAAGGAAGCAAGAAGAGACAGGAGAGAGAAGACTGAAGAGAGTAGTGGCTGGGTCAGGAGAAGCTGTATGTCATGCTTGGGAGTACAGACTTTATACAGAGCCATGAGAAATCATTTTAGATTTGTAGGCAGTTGTTATGATCAGGTTTAAATTTTAGAAAGCACACCATTATTGCAGTATAGAGAGTGGATTTTGAGAGTAAAAGAGTACAAAAAGACTAGAATTAGGGAGACCAGTCAGAAGACAATTACAGTATCCATGTGAACTATGTTGGTGGCCTGAACTCCAGTGTTGTAGTGAGATGGGCTGAAGTGGACAGAGGGAAAAATATTTAGGAAGTAGAAATGACTCGGTGGCTGTTGTAGGTTGAATTATGTCCCCCAAAACAATATGTTCAAGTCCTAACCGCTGGGATCTGTGAATCTGACCTTACTGAACAGGATCTTTGCAGATACAATCAAGTTAGACTGAGCTACTGGATTAGGGTGGGCCCTAAATCCAGTGACTGATGTCCATACAGGAAGGCCACGTGAAGACAGACACAGAAGGAAGATGGTCATGAGACCATGGAGGCAGAAATTAGGGTGATGCAGCTGTAAGCCAAGGATTGCTGGCAACCACCAGAAGATAGGAAGAGGCGAGGAAGTGTCCTCCCTTAGAGCGTCTAGAAGGAATCTACCCTGCTGACTCCTTGATTTTGGACAACCGGCCTCGAGGACTGTGAGAAAGCTCATTTCTCTTGTTTTAAGCTGCTCAGTTTGTGGTACTTTGTTACAGCAGCCCTGGGAAACTAATACAGTGATATAGCGAATGTGTGAGGGACACCATTTCTCTCTGTGTTTCTGCCTTGATCTTCACAATATTGGAAAAACAGCTACTAGCTCTCCTTTCTAATTCCCCTATTTCTTTGTAATGGAAAGGGGAATGCTTTATCATATATGAGTCATGAGTTTGAGAGAAGGAACTCAGCGTGCCTAACTGAGTGAGATGGGAGTTTAATCAGAGTGGGGGAGTGTTAGAAAGCTCACTTTTCATAGATCTAATTCACATTCTCCATTTTAGTCTTTTAAGGAATCAAGTTGATACTTTGATCTTTTTCTGTATGACTCCCCTCCTGCTCCTCAATCTTAACGCTCACTTGGTTCTAAATTGTGGAGAGAAGTATCTCTAATGAAGTCCAGACAGAGAGAGGGAGAGAGAAAGGGTTTCCTAGAATTTTGACTTGAGCAGCTGAGTGATGCTGTATTTGGAGCCATACATCTCAGGAGAAGAGATTGTTGGGAACACAGGTGGGAGATGACAGCACGTAAGAGGAGCTGGATATGTTTGCTGAACTCCAGGTGGTCCAAACTCCTCATTTTAAGCATGAGTGAACTGATCCCTGAGGAAGCTCAGTCACTTGTCCACGGTCACGCAGAACAAATGCAGATTTAGAAACTTCTTTTCCTATGAATGCCAAGTGATTTCTCGATCTCCTTCTCCACACATCCTCTATTTAAGATTACATACCCCAGCGTAAAAATATTCACACATCCACTCTGAAAGACCATATTATGCAGCCTTGCTATCCTGTTCAAGACCATTGACTCCTGTACAGATTAGCAAAGCCAACATCACATTGTCAGCTAAAGAATGTCTGTCCAGGCCGTAGGCCTTGGGACTCTTTGGCTGGGCCTTGTACCAACAGTTTACCCAAATCATTCAATTAAGAGCCCTCCGCCCCCTATGAGGGGTCCCCAGGATATTTCATCATTGCAGTTTTCATTTCAAGACCTTGCTTGGAATCTCCAATCTATTCAGGATACTCTGCCAAAGTTGAACTGCCTGGAGCAAAACAGAACAATCTTTTGGATACTGAAATAAGTGTCCGGTGCTGCTGGAGCCAAGCTGGAGAAGGCAAAGGAACTAGGCGTGCAGTCCCATCGAAATCATATTTTTTATTACCTCTCCATTCAGACAACAAGAGAAGGTTACGGAAAGCATAACCTTTCATTTCCTGACTCTGCTAGGTGCATTTCACATTCTCAGCATCCAAGGAAACTCTCCAACTAAATATATTGTTAGAAAAAAGGAAAACCAAGACAACGTGCATTTATCTCCCTTGCTGCCTAAACAGAAACAAAACTGCTGAAAAACAAAATTTATTCTCCAACAGACATATTTTCTGGTCGTTACTTTTTGCCCGAATAGCTGGTTTGTGTAAACAAACTAAGGCTTATGTAAACAAGTCCTGTTATCTGGGGGAAAAAAAATCTGAGTCATCTTGTGTGATATGCTCTTAAAAAAAAAAGAGCCTCTTACGTTTAAAAAAAAGTATTTTGAAAGACTCTGCCTATTCATCATCAAGAATATTTTAAAGAAGTGATGTTTTCTTTTGTGTATCTTCACGTCGCTATAGCAACTGGATCACTTTCTACTCATTAATCAGGAGGCACCAGCCAGAGAATTCATCCTTCCCTCTAGGTTTGGAGTCTTTGCCTGTTACTCTACCTTTTTAAAACTTCACAGATTTTGGAAATCGTTTTCTTCAAAAATGTCTCCCTTGATCTGAGAGTTTTGCTGTGTTTAGCGTCTTATTCATTGCTGCACATTTTCTCTTCTGTGTGATTTGATGGTTTCTATGGACTACTAGGTACGTTTTCATTGCTCCTTTCTCTTTACTTCTGTGCTTTTATTTCTTACAGCCAAGTCCAAGTTTACAGGGTTGTGTAGTAGATTAAACAGAAACCCTTCCATTTCCTCTTCTTTACTCATACCGTCAGCCGGAAGTGCTGTGTACAGTTAGAAATGGAGTTTTGGGGGCTGGCCTGGTGGCATAGTGGTTAAGTTCTGTGCTCCGCTTTGGCAGCCCGGGGTTTGCAGGTTCAGATCCCGGGCACAGACCTATGCACTGCTCATCAAGCCACGCTGTGGCAGCATCCCACATACAAAAGAGAGAAAGATTGCCACAGATATTAGCTCAGCGACAATCTTCCTCAAGCAAAAAGAGGAAGATTGGAAACAGACGTTAGCTCAGGGCCAATCATCCTCACTAAAAGAAAAAAAATGGAGTTTTGTTTCCTTTAATGCTCTTTCTAATTTCCTCCTCCTTCTCAAAAGTCAGCAATCCCCATCTCGATTTTCGTTAGTAATGCTTGGACCTGCTGAAACAGTGATGAGTGATGAGCGCAATTTGTGATCATTTGATGGCTGAAGGATTCAGTGACCATCCTTCCCGAGGTCCATACACTCTTCTGCATCCTTGGTTTGCATACCAATTGCTGGATAACTCTAAACATCACACAACATAGTGAAGGAGGACCTTGGAGTGCCTGTGGTCCAGAAGCTGCTAACTGGAATCTAGTTGGCAGAAACGTGTTGTTGGCCAGCACAGTGTTGACCCATACTATGTTTAAAAAAAACAAAAGATTTCTCATAAAAGTCTGGATTACCTCAAGTTCTGCCTGGAACAATCAACAAGGGCTGAGCAGCGAATAACTCCTCTGGATGGGCATACCCCTGTGGGCCTGACTCTCCAGCTGGCCCACCTGATTGTGGCACCTCCCTGGCACCTGTAGGTATTTGAATTTAGGACCCTTGATCTTGTTTACCTTCTACTCCTCTCCCCAATTTTTATGTATAAAGAAACTGAGACTTAGACTTTTTAGGACTTGGCCAAAACCGAAAGCTAATTCATGGTAGCTTGAGAACCAAAATCAGATTTACTGACCACTAGCCCAGTGCCTCAAGTTCTTTGAAGATCAAAACTACATCTTACAGTGTTTCTCCTGCTGAGTGGAAATACACTTTAAACTACGACTGAGAGCTACACAAATCCATGCAGACGATCACCAGGAAATGTTGAAACAACTCTTGTCACTGTGGGCTTTTTGAAAAACACTCTGCATAGTTTTTAGAATAAGAAGGGAATTATTTTTCAGGTATAGAGAAACACCTTGCCAGGTACTAAGCCTGTCTATCTGTAGATGAGTCGAAGAGGATGGGCAAGAAGAAGGGAGAGAACCCTAAGTACATTCTCCAAAAGTGGTAGCTTTTCAAGATTTTTCAAATGTAATGTAATAAATTGATCTGAGAGCTAGGAATTATGAACAAGATGCAAGAATGTTAGAAGCAGCACCATGAGCACGATGCTGATTTATCTAGAGAAGGTAATGAAAGATTGTATATATTTTTATGTTATTTGCTCACCCACCAATTAATGAATGGTGCGTGTCCTGGTCTCCAGCATACAATGAGTCTATCTACTCCTCCAATCCGTGTTAGAACATTGCTATGCCTATGCTGTAAGGGTGGGCCCCAAGCACGTGTGTGTGTGTGTGTGTGTGTGTGCACCCACAAGCATGTATGTAGGTTTTGTGAAGGTGGGAAATGAATTACTGAGCAAAAAGTAACACTCTTCTATTTTTGAGAGTCCTTTCTCCCTGTATCCATTCCCAAAGAGAACAAAAATTAGTGAACAAATCCTGGTTCTTTTGATGCCACAGTAAATGCAGGGAAAAGTTGACCATAAAAGAGAACTCAGGCTGTGGTAATACTTAATCTAAACAATTCATGGGGAAATGAACCCATTATCATAATAAAAATAAAAGCTCAGCACCTGCCAATGAGGCAGCCCTTCACAGAGACATCATGTCTTGCGGGGCCTTGCAGGGCTGGAGATGCACTGTGGCAGTCCCTACAATGGCCTTAACACAGGAGCTTTGTGATGACAGAGAAAAGATTCCATGGAACAGCCGAACACCCGGTCTGCACAAAGCCAAGCTCTTCTTCCTAACGAAGCTCCTGTGAGCACTCTAACAGCATTCCAGTGGCGCTTAGGTCTGAAAACAAGAGGCATTTCACAGTATGATTAAGTGGACACAATAACACATAAAGCAGAAAGCAGGCTGCCGATTATCTGCCGAATTTGGGGAGCTCTCTGCCCCACCATGAAATACCTTAGATTGGCTGTCTATCTAGTATGATTCTTTCCGATAATTGCTGGCTATGTCTTCCCTTCATTTCTTGTTTTATGGGGCTGTTTGTTCTGTGAAAACTCTTCTATTTTCCTTCTCCATGGCATGGGAACACTCCAGGACTCCTCTGGGAGTTTGCAGGGTTCACTAAGAGTTTCATTTTATAAGGCTGGCTGTTTTGCAGTCAGCTGAGATTCCTCTCTCAGACACTGCAAAGATTGTGTCTCCAGGGCCATTGTTCCTCCTGCCATTTTACAGCCCTCCAGGGGCCTTCATTCATATTGGCAGGTGATAAGCTATTTTCAAGCCATGGGTAATCATAGTAATTCAGCATTTTTCCTTATTAGCGCCTCTCAATGAGGAAAGTGCACGGACGCTGCTCATCTGTGCTGTCTCTTTTCTCTAGGTTTAAAGCTTTTATGCTCCAGATGGGCTATGTTGTTAGTCCAAAGGGATTAAAAGAAAGAGCGTCGACCAATCTTTCTAATGGTCACAAATTACACGGATAAGAATGGTCAGCATTCCTTTCTTCACTTTGAGAGAAGCCACGGACCTTGTAGGAAAGCCATTGTTATTTTCATTCCTGGTTCTTGAGACACTTTTGAATGATACATTATCAAATGATAAGGCACACGTGGGTGCCTAAGTGTTGGTGATGAGGCAATTTTCCAGAACACTGATGCATTTTAGGAATCTCCAGTATTTCCTAAAAATGTTGGCACTGGTGGAAGGGGGCCGAGCTTGACCACAGAAGGCTCAAAGACTCACATACTTTGGTATGTCAATAGAAGGAAACAGGATTCAGTTTCCATAAAAACACCTCCACAAACACCAATGTTCTTTACCAAGGCTATAAAAGATTAAAGGGCTCATTCCGCAATGAGAATTAAATAGGCACACATTTAGAAATGTTTGGCGACACCTGTGATTTACCCAAGCCAATAGAATTCCTTCTTTAGGCCCATTATTGTCAATTATGTCTATGTGTAGTAAGGACTTGCAATTATTTTCACAATGCACTCTTTCCTTTGTTCATCTAACAGTTTGGCTGACAGCTTTGCACTTTTTTGAGAAAACATATTTATTAGCATTTCAGTGTCTAAAACCAGTGTCTAGAAACTATCACATCTAAAACGAGTGGATTATTTGAAAATTGTACTTTCTTTGACCAGAACTTATGTTTAATGCACCTAAAGGGAAGTTTGAGGAAATTTTCTGTCTTTATGCTAATTTTAGAAGCTTTACATTCTAAAAGTCTGAAAAATGGGCGGGTATAAGATAGATATCAGGCATAAGAAAATTACAAATCAGAAGAAAGCATGAGGTTTGAATGGGCACCAAGTGCTAACAATTGCTTCTCTTTTACAGGATCGCAAACTTGGGCGGTTGTTCTCTTAACATTTTATTTGAAAATAACTTCAAACTTATAGAAAATTTGAAAGAATAACACAATTTACCCTTTACTCAGATTCACCTATTGTTAACATTCCACCCTATTTGCTGTATCATTTGCTCACTTGCTCTGTGTGTGTGTGTGTTTTTCTTTTTTTCCTGAACCATTGAAAGTAAGATGCATACATTATGGTCCCTTACCCCTAGATATTTCAGTGTGTATTTCCTAAGAATAAGTACATTTATATAACCACAGTACAGTCATCAACTTCAGGAAATTTAACATTAATAAGTACATTAATCTCCCATCTATATTCCAATTTTTTTCAATTGACCCAATCATGTCCAATAGGGATCCATTCTAGGATCCCATGTTGCATTTGTTGTCTTGGCTCTTTAGTCTCCTCTAATCTGGAACAACTCCTTGGCTCTTCTTTGTCTTTTGTGACACTAACGTTTTTTTAAAGGCAACGGTTCCTTTTTTGATAGCATGTTTCTTACTTGGCATTTGCCTGACGTTTCCTCTTGTTTAGATTCAGGTTAAGCATTCCCAGCCAAACTACTGCATAGGTCATGTGGTGACCTTCTCAAGACTTCACAGCAGGAAGTACCAATATCCATCTGTCCCTCTTTAGTGATGTTAATTAGCACTCTTCGTTTTGCATCCCAAGAAATTTCCTCTCACTTCAAGCCAGCGCAACGCTCAGCCCCTGAAGCTGGTGAACAATTCCTATGACAGCTAAAAGGAAGTTATTCCAGCAGAGGCAGGAAGAGGAGTTTCAGAATTCAGAGCTCAGCATCAAGGCAGGAGGAGATTTTTTGAAATAATAAAACAATATTAATAATGATGCCATTAATAATATTTATAAGAAATCCTACATTTATTGAGCCCTTACATGTCCCAAGCACTTCTTCACATACTTCAAATGGTGTATTAGTTTTCTATTGCTGTTGTAACAAACGACCTCAAATTTAGCAGCTTAAAACGTTTCAGATTTGTTATTTTACAGTTCTCAGGGTCAGAAGTCCAGTAAGAGTCTCCCTGGGCTAGAGTCAGAGTTGTATAAGGCTGGGTTCCTTTCTCAGGGCTCTAGGAGAGGATCCGTTTCCTTGCTCGTTCAAGTTGTTGGCAGAATTCAATGCCTTGCAGTTGTAGGACCGACATCAATTTCCTTGCTGGTTATCAGCTAATGGTTGTATCTAGCTTTTAGAGACCTCCTGCATTCTTCAGTTTGGGCAGGGGGACCCTAAAACTAACAATGATGAGTCTCTCCTCTCTACTCTGTCTCTCTGACTGCATCTGGAGAGGTTCTCCACTTTTAAGGACTCGTGCTTAGAATCGGCCCAACTGGATAACCTAGGATAATAGCCTCATCTCAACACCTTGAACTTTCATCATATCTTCAAAGTTCCTTTTGCTCTACAGGACAACACATTCATGGGTTCCAGGGATTAGGGCATGGGCATTTTGGGGGGAGCCGTTATTCTATCTCCCACAGATGGATATCTCATTTAATACAATGATGCTGTGAGGTAGGTACTGAAATTATTCCCAGTTTCCATGATGATACTGAAGTTTAGGGAAGTCAAATGAGTTTGCCAGAATCACATAACAACAGATAAGAGGGTGGGCCAGGATTAACTTCAAGCAGAGGAGTTTATCTAATCTGGAGGATTTAAAATTTTATTTTAGCAGCAAAATTCTTTACCAAATGGAAACATAAAAAATCAAGTGGATAAATAAAGATGGAAGCAAAGCTTCCCTGGCTAAATTGGGAGTAGCGGCTGGTTGGGGAGGGAAGGGCTCCGCAGACTAGAGGCATCAGACCAGGGATCCCGCCCAGGGCCTCCGCTTCCAGATGAGGTTTTGAGGTCCAGAGACAAGTGTGAAATGATTGGCCTGAAGTGAGCTTGGGGACTAGAGTCTTACTCTTCCACTCTCCATAAGGGCTCTTTCAAATGGCGCACCACAGATTTACCTGTTAGGAGTCTACTCGTTTATTTGTTCAAAAATTGTGTTTTGAGCATCTACATGTGGTAGGCAGGATTCTAGATGCTCATGATTCAAGAGCAAATATAACAAAGTCCCTGCCTGCCTGGAAGTTACAGTTAAGTGAAGGAAGAAATACAGCAAACAACTTTTAAAAATAAAAACTAAAAATAGGGGCTGGCCCTGTGGCCGAGTGGTTAAGTTTATGTGCTCTGCTTCGGCAGCCCAGGGCTTTGTCAGTTCAGATCCTGGGCACGGACCTAGCACTGCTCATCAAGCCATGCTGAGGTGGTGTCCCATATAACACAACCAGAAGGACCTACAACTAGAATATACAACTATGTACTGGGGGGTTTTGGGGAGAAGAAGAAGAAAAAAAGAAGATTGGCAATGGGTGTTATCTCAGGTGCCAATCTTTAAAAAAAAAAATCAAATAATTGCATGTGAGTTGCCAGGATTAAAATAAGGAGATTGATGCATGTACGTGTGTGAGGGGTGGGAGGAGTAAGAGAGAGAGAGAAAGGCTGGCTTCTTTAGATCGGAAGCTTCTTAAGGTGATATTTACACTGAGATGGGGTGACAGGAAGGAGCCAGTCACATTAATGTCTTGGGAAAAGCATTCTAGGTAGGGGAAACAGCAGCTAATGCAGGACTTGGAAGCAAGAATGGGCTAGAAACAATCAAGACCAGGACCCTTCAGTGTAGCTGGAGAGTGAGGATGAAGGGAGAGAGGTAGGTGATGATGTCAGGGATGTGGGGGAGACTAAAACGAGGAAGGCGTTTTTGAATAAAACACATATCTGTCAGTTGTCAAGCATTATCTACTAGTTCTAGCTTGAGCTGACATAGAACTCCTGTGTAAGGGATCAGTGGCTTCTTGGCAGAGCAAAAGCATCGTGCCCCGTCACATGAGGTATTTGTTCATTGCACAGGGTTCCTATGCCTTCTCCCAGTTACTTGCTAAGTTCCCAAGTGGCCCATCCCATTAATGCACATTTGAGCACACAATGTGACAGTTGGACAATGGCTTTAGGTAACTGTCATTAGTTGTGCGTACCATGGTAAAGTTAAGCTGTTAATGGCTTCATGGTTCTGATTTGCATTTTAACATTCAAAGGGGTAATTACTCTACTCAGTCCCAAGGAATAATTGACAGATTTTTATGTTTGAAATCTCAGTAGGTCAAACTTCCCATTTGTAAAACTTTTCAGTTGCTCTTTTGCTGAGCACATAAAACGAATTTACTTCTGAACTGAGACCTTGTAAGCCAAATTTTTACAGCCTTAAATATAGTATTTTATCACTCCTATAAATGGTTCTTGACTCGCCTCCCACAGACCCTTTGGTGCTAAAGGCAAGAGGGCTCCCTAATTCACTTGTTTCAATTCATAGAAGATTTCTAAGTTAAGTCAGGTCATTTGGATAATATTTCAAATGTACAGGCTGCATTCTGCTAAACACTATAAATCTTTGATTTTACGATTGGCTTGGGCAGCCAGCGTGATTGTACTAGGCTTTCCAATAAGCACCTCTTCAAAAAAACCCTCCTTTCTCTTCAAGACTCACCTCCAAACTTCACCCAAAGCCTTGATGTCGTCACTGAAATGTTGGGGATGTGGTAACATGGAGAATGCATTTTCAGGTTGATTTCTTTTTCTAGTGGAACATCCAGTATTCTTGCACTTATTTTAGGGCATAAAGTTCCACTATGATGATAAATCAAGCTGTCAGCCCTTTCTGGTCCAAATTAGAGGTTGGAGAGATTGAGAAGCTTTTCTACCTTAACATTTCACCCTTTGCATCTCCAGATTGTGTGTTATGCCTCTGGACATAATGCCATGTTTGTCCGAGGATTTGTTCTTGTCTTGGTGATCTGATTGAATGGGGACTAC
Organism: Equus quagga; assembly: GCF_021613505.1. Lineage (NCBI taxonomy): Eukaryota > Metazoa > Chordata > Mammalia > Perissodactyla > Equidae > Equus > Equus quagga. The sequence continues at coordinate 96,317,191 of NC_060272.1, forward strand.
TCAGGCAGAAAAGCTCCTTACCCAGTGCTCTCATGGGCCTCCCAGTCCCTGGTGCCATGGAACAAGGGGCTGAAAGGTAGACATCCCTGGGTTGCCTGCCTGGTTCATGCAAAACACTATTTGCTTGTCTCACCTCGTGGTGGATAGTTTATGGATAGTCATAACGCACTATTTTTATGGAAAAGATTTGGAAGAAAACAAAAAATTTGACTGCTACGGAGGGCCATAGGCACAGCTGGGAGGGAAAATGGTTCGATTGACCTGCTCACATCACCAGTGAGACATGATAAATGTTTGGAGATGTCAGCATGGATATCTCCTGCCTTCCAGTACTTCAACTTTGGGTACTTGGCCAAGGGGTGGCAAATGAAACATGGCCCTGCCCAGACCTGTCCCTGAGCCCACTGCCTTCTCCAGCTTGCTGTGCTTTTCTGTCCTCAATCTGTTTCTCATGCCCTGGGCTGGCCCACTGTGCTGGAAGCTGAGCTGAAGGCCGCTGGTGGGGCTGCAGCCAAGCTTTCTCTGGTGGGAGCTGTAGGGAGACTTTATGGAAAGGATGGGTCTGGACTCCTACCAAATTGCCCTCCTGTTGACTTTTGGAAGGTTCGAATTTCAGACTCTTGAGGTGCAGAGGCAATTTACTGATACTCATTGTTGGCCCAACTCTTAGCTGGAGACCTGCCTTTTGAGCAGCTGGGTATCAACATGCACACGCTCCCACCTCACCCGCACTTGGCTTCTCTCTATTCTGATGTCTGCTCTGTGACTTAAATAAATTCTTTTCTCTTCAACCAGTGAAGCTTGAAACTCTTCCTATCATCTGGTAAAGGACTGTGAAATGGCTATGCTGCAGTGGCATAGGGAGATGGAGCACTGGAGGTGAGATTAGGACAGCTAACAATAGGCACAAAAGCCACAGATATTTACTGAGTGCCTACCTGGCGACAGGCACTATGCTAAATGCTTATGACACAACGGCACACAAGTTAGATGTGTGGCCTCAGATATACCAACAGGCCTCTTGATGATGGCAGATATGTTAGGAAAGAGAAAGGGGCAGAAATGGAGAGAAAGCAACTTACATTTTATTTTGATATTAATAATAGAACCTCTTGGTTCTTCTCTCTTAGACAGCCCAAGATATCATCTTTCTAGTTTTCGTTATAATATCTAGGGCCATATTAGGAGGTAAAAGGAAGGCAACTTATGGATGGTCTCCCTTATAAAACAGGATGGAATTAAGAAATGAAAATGTGTGGGACCCGCCCAAAGATTTCATTGTGGTAGGGAAGGATGGAGAGAGTAAGATTTCAGATTCCCTTTTCCGCAATCCCACAAAATCAAATCAGACCTAACCATCCAAAGTTCTAGTCACTACTGCTAGATTAGATTTGTTTTATTTTATTTTTGTTTTAAACTTGATGGGCAGACATAGCTGAGGTCTTGGTTGCTGAGGGATTTCAGAAAAATCAAAGATATTTCACTAAAAGAAAGTAATTTGGGAACATTTCTCCAACTTGTTATTCATACACGTGCAAAAAAGACATTCTCATTGGTTTCTAGATAGTTCTGGAAAGGTGAAATTCATCCCACCAGTCGAACTGCCCCTTGCCCCCAGTCACTGGAATTTTAATGTTGCAGATCACACATTGCTTTCAGGAATGGCAGCCGGTTTTCTGAACCCGTCCACCCTGGATGTTGTACTTGACCACATACCACACTTTAGTTTAGCTAGGTTGGTTTTGGAAGTAATTGGCTCAGTTCTCTTTCTGCAAGCATACGTGATCCAGACTTCAACTGGCTTGCAACTCGACTTCGCAGGTCAGTTACACAACAAGAAGGAGGAACTTTGATTATACCCAGCTCTAGGGGAAAATAGCGTAATAACACAAAAAGCCAAGATGATGAGCTAATTGCTGTAGAATTGAACTTAGGACACCTCGCCACTATTTTCTTCTCCCCCATAATGGTAAGAATGTGAATTTGAATGTAGGGGGAGCAAAGGGCCACTTTAGGGGACACAACTAAGGAGCATAAGAATATAACCTAGAATGAAACAAATATGGCAGGTTGACTTCTCCATGACTTTCGTTTACATTCTCTAGGAAAACACTGTATGAGTGCAAGCTACTCTGGAAAAGAGTGCATATTTGGATGTTCTGTGGGTTTATAGCCAGATAGTCCTCAGTTTGAATATGGCTCTAAAACTTGCTGCTACATGACTTTGGGTAAATTACATAAGTTCTCTGGGCTTTGGTTTTCTCATCTATAAAATGGGAATAAGGATTTTGAACCCAATGGTTTGTATTGACGATTAGAGATCACGTTTGTAAAGCGTATACCTGGCTGAGCACCTAGCATGGAATGGACAATAAGTTGCAATTATTATAATGCAATGTATCTGCCTCTGCTCCAGCTTCCATCCTCGACAAAGTATTTTTACTATGATATTGAAATTATCTGTTTATATACCTATATTAAATCAGCAGTTTATATACTCATCTTATTCAACTCTGATTGCACATTAGAATCAGCTGGGGAGTTTTTAAAAAACACTGATGCCTGAGCCTCACTCCAGACCAATTAAATTGGAAACCCTGGGAGTGAGTCTTGGCACTGTACTTTACATCTCCCCAGGTGATTCTGATGAGACTCACCCGTCTTTCCCTTTGACATGCGAGCCTTCTGGGAGCAGAGAACGTGTTTGATTCACCTTCGTATCCTCATGCTTAGCCTGATGGAGATGCTCAGTAAGTATTTCTTGACTCAAATTCAAAAAATGAAAGAAAATTGTCCAAATTCCCAAGAGTGGTCTCATATGGGCACATTTCTTGGGTAGCAGATAAAGGCAAGAGATACCAGCATATTTAGAGATTTGAAAGAGCTGGGTAAAGAAAAGTCAAAGTTCTTTCACCTGACAGTTCACCCATTGACCGTGTGTCTTTTATCACTGGTCCTCTTTTTGACTCTTCATTTACCAAGGGATCAGAGAAGTGAGATAGCAGAATACTTTGGGAGACTCTATCAATTAAAAAAATACCAACTTCTTAGGATGCGTTCCTTTGAAAGAAGGAGAAAGTCAGACCTGGCAAGGTAGGATAATGGGCAAGGTCAGAGGGGCTGAAGAGACAATTCAGGGAAGAAGAGTGGGCACTTGTACAAGTATATTCGACACGGGACCTCGGAATATACCAGTAACAGTCCCAGTCATTACCACGGTGAGAACGTCATTAGGGTTCACAATACTAGTTTCTCTTTTGCAGGTACATGGCAGGATTGCATCTTCCCACTTTGTGATCTTAGGCATGACCATGTGACTTGCTTTGGCCAAAAATACGTGAGCAGGAGTTCCAGGTGGCATATCCTGGAGAAATCTTTAAGAGCCAGTGTACCTTCTTCTGCCATGACAAGGTAATGGCTGCTTGGTCACCCTGGGTCCTGGATGGAGGACTATGCAGAGCAGTGTTCTGAGCTGACTCATGTTGGAGATGTAGCACGAATGGGAAAGAAACCTTTGTTGTTTTAAGTTCCTGAAACTTGAGGGTGGTCTGTTATCACAGCTCAACCCTGCCGATCAGAGCGCACACATATGACAAAGAGCTGCTAAGCCAACTCCTTCCTCTGTGAAAACAGGAAACTAAGTTATGCACAAGGCTGCTTGAAACTGACTGTTAACTATCTGTCACTTCCCAAATGCATAAAACGGGTCAAGTTTCACCACTTCTCTAATCCTCAGTTTCCCCAGCTGTCAAAGTCGTTGGATTATAGATGTGAAAACAAATCATCTACACTGAGTGTTTAGCAGAGTGTCTGCCTGATAAATAATAATGATGGTGATGCTTGATAAATATTAGGTTATACAGTCCTATTATTTGTGGAATAAATTGAACAAATGATGGGAAAGCAGTAAGCACAAAAACATGCAGTAAATATTTGCTGGATGAATTAATGAAGAAAGCCAGGATGAATAAGGGACTATGAGACTGCAAAACTTCTGCAAATTTTTCCAACATTGGGTTCTCTTTTCTTTAAGGTTTCATTTCTTCTAAACCCCCTTCTTTGAAATGAGGTATCATTTAAAAAATAGGGAGAGAGAGGCTCTAATGAATGAAAAATAAAAACAGTTTATTTATTTATTTCTTTTTGAGGAAGATTAGCCCTGAGCTAACATCTGCTGCCAATCCTCCTCTTTCTGCCGAGGAAGACTGGCCCTGAGCTAACATCCGTGCCCATCTTCCTCTACTTTATATGTGGATGCCTGCCACAGCATGGCTTGCCAAGCGGTGCCATGTCCGCACCCGGGATCTGAACTGGCGAACCCCGGGCCACCGAGAAGCAGAATGTGTGGACTTAACCGCTGCAACACCAGTCTGGCCCAGTTTGTGGTTTTTTAAGACAGCACTGTCTAATGGAGCTTGCTTGTTTCTCTTTTCTTTAGCAAACATGACAGTACATTTAGATTCTAATCTTTCCCCTGAAGCTGGCTTGGGTTTGGACTTTTAAAGAAAAGAAGCATCGTCAGCTGCCCTACCCCATCTGTCGATGGAGATGATTGTAGCTAACCACCTGGGTCATGTGGTAAGCATGGCTGGACAATGAGCAATGCCCTGGGTCACTGGAAAGAAGGTCCTTTATGAACGCTGAGTTTCAGTTTTCAATCAGCAGCAACTTCTTTCCAATTTCAAGGAGAGAACAAGCTTGTGTAAATTTTATTCTGCAACACCTTTGGTTTCGAAGGCACCGAAACTGTTACTGTTCTTATTCCCCTGAAAGTTCACCGAGAAGCCCCAATGGGAGATCTGGGTAAATAGTGATCTGTAACTACAATATTTGATTTGAAAAACCCTCTATGTCTGCCCCATTGAAAACTAAAATGTGAACTTCGCGTCTTAGATGTCTCAATATTTTTTTTCTTCTGTGAACGAGTTCTCACTCCTTAATAGAAGGATAGAATAGCAAGAGGTTGGTCCTCTAACTCCTGTATCTGAAGCTTGAGTTTAACGTGGGTCAGGGTGGAGAAAGCCCACCTCATCTTCACAAGGAGGAGAGAGGGGCATGTCCTGCCAATCATACCTTTATAAGGGGACCCACTTTCCCAGGGAGCAAGAGCTCCTTGTGGAGGTGAATGAACCTGAAGCGAGGTGAAACGGCAGCGAGGAGTCCAGAGCTAATTGAAGACATGCCCGCCTCCTCTCTCAGTCTTGCTGTGGTGAGCATTCCCCTATTTGCTCTGTCCTATGTCAGCACATTCCAGATGGAGGTCCTGAAGGTCAACAACTTCAGGTGAACAGTCATGCAAATTGGTTTGGCTGATTCAGTCATCCAAATCAATTTGCATGCCTGTTATGAACAGTTTCACTGTTTGGTAAATTCAGTTATGTCATCAGGCATAAAGTTGTAGCCAAATGAAGTATGATAGTTATTGCGTGTAGGACTGAGGAAAGGGTCAGAAAATAAACTTTTATTTTATCTTTTTATTAGTGCCTAACACATAATACTTTTGCTCTAGAATTAGAAAAGAAGAACGTTAGGTGGTAAAACACATGGGGTTTGGTGTTGGGCTATCCAGAATCACTTACTGATTCTAGTAGTTACCAGCCCTGTGATGTTATGCAAGTTACTTAACTGTTCTGAGCTTAATTTCTTCATCTGCAAAATGAGAACAGTCATTACATCTATTCCTTAAATGAGGTAATACACTTAAAGAGCTTAGCACAGCAGCTGGAACATTAGCAAGTGTTCAATAAATGCCAGGATTAGGTTACTGTTACATTATACTGTGTAGAGATGGGAAAGAGTGGCATTAATAGGTCCATTTTAACACTGTATTTGTCTTTTTAAGTCAGATTTATCGAAATATAATTTTCATAGTGTGACATTTGCCCTTTTTAGGTATATAGTTCTATGAATTTTGACAAATGAAAACAGTCACATAATCACCCCTGACAATCAAGATATAGGACATTTGCAACACTCCGAATAGTTCCCCCATGTTCTTTATTGTTATGATGATGCAATTGTTGTTAACTATAATAATAATAATTATTAATTAATTATTAATAATAATTATTAATCATTTTTAAGTCCATAATGTAGTCAGACTTCCTTAGTTTTTACTTAGCGCCTTTTTTCTGTCCCAGGATACCACATTACGTTTAACTTTCGTGTCTCCTTAGCCTCCTCTTGGCTGTGACAGTTTCTCAGACTTTACTTGTTTGATGACCTTGACAGTTTTGAGGAGTACTAACAGATATTTTACAAAATTTCCCTCTAGTGGGATTTGTCCGATGTTTTTCTCACGATTAGCCTGGGGTTATGGGTTTTGGGGTGGAAGATCTCAGAGGTCAAGCGCCTTTCTCATCATATCATATCAAGGGCACATGCTATTATATGATTTATCACTGTTGCTGTTGACCTTGACCCCCTACATGAGGTAGTACTTGTCAGGTTTCCCCACAGGGCAGTTCCTCTCCTCTCCTCCTTTCCATACTGCTCTCTTGGAAGGAAGTCACTATGTACAGCTAAGAAGTTGGGAGTTATGCTCCAGTACCTGGAGGGAGGAATGCTAATTATTTGGAATTCTTTTGCACTGAAGATTTGTCTCTTGTCCCCGATTTACTTATTTATATGACCACTTATTTATTTATGTCTGTATGAACTCATGGAGTTTTATTTTATACTTTGGGTTATAGCAAATGCTCTTTTATTTATATTATTGCTCAAATTGTTCCAGCTTTGGCTATTGGGAACTCTTTCATTTGTCCCCTGTGTCCCTCTGATATACCCAGATCACTGTGGGTTCTTTTTCCTTCGAGCACTTCCTTAATTCCTGTCACTACGATATACAGACTCACACCTTGTATATTTCCCACCCTAGTCCCAGAATCAGCCAGTTCTCCAAGGAGCCCTGGTATCTTTTATTGGAGAATGGTATTAGCAACCAAGATCTGGGCACTAGGTGTGCTTATTGCTACTGGGGTGTTGTTGCTTCTAGGCCCTCTCAGCTGGCAGAGTATGAAGTATTTTTTTCCTTCCAACTTTAAAAAAAAGTTTTCAAATCTACAGAAAGGCTGAAATAGTTGTGCAAAGAACAACTTTGTATGCTTCACCTAGATCCTGTTTTGTTCTGAACCATTTGAAAATAAGTTCTACATTTTATGACATTTCATCCCTAAATGCACTTTTTGGGGATGCATCCCTAACTGATCTTTTTTATCCACTCCCAAGCAAAGGCTCTGCTCCTACTCAGTACAACACAGTTACCATATCTGAGGAAACATTAATTCAGCAATATTATCCAATTTCATTCAAATATTTCTAACTGTCCCCAAAATATCTTTTAAGACCTTTACAATCCAGGCTCTAGTAAATATTTATACATTTTCCTGGTTGTTTTCTCTCTTTATTCTCTTTTACTTCACCTGCTTACTTTTTTTTTCATTATATTAAATTTTTTTAAAGAGTACAGGTCAGTTGACTTATAAATATCCCATATTCTGGATTTATCTTATCATTACTTTTAGGCTAAATAAGGGTTTCTCAACCTCAGCATTAACACTTGGGACCAGATAATTCTTTGTTGTGGGGGGCTGTCTTGTGCATTATAGAACGTTTAGAAGCATCCTTGACCTCTTCCTACTAGATGCAAGTAACAACCCCCCAGTCATGGCAATCAAAAATGTCTCAAAATATTGACAAATGTCCCCTATGTTATAATCACCTCCAGCTGAGAATCATTAGTCTAGATACTTTTGTCAAGGATACCAGGTGAGGTTGTGTACTTGTTAACGTATCACATCAGGAAACACATGATATAGATTATATGGAACTAATGGTGGTAACGCTAAGTGTATTAACTTGGTTAAGTTGATAACCAGCAAATCTCTCCATTATAATTAACTATTAATTATGGAAGTACTTTGAGTCTGTGTGATTATCCTGTTCCCAGTTTTCCACCTAATGATTTTAGCTTCCACTCATGATTCGCCCTTGAGTTAATGCACTAGGGGATGTAAAATGATGATTTTCTAATTCTTTCCTTGTATATATACCAGCTGAAAATTTTCTGTAAAGAAGAGCTTTTCCATTTATTCTATTTCCCCTCTCTCTTTTTTTCTCCCTTCTTTAAATATCACTATTGATGTATGGATTATTTTTATTAGTTGAATTATAATTCTTTATGATCAATATTTTTCGATGCTCAAATTGTTCCAAATTGGACAGTTCCCACTGGAATTGGCCCATTCACACTAATTACTGTGTCATTTGTTATGAGTTTGTAACCTCTTATATGGTTCAGATCAAAACTTTGTAAAAAGATAGACCTGGAGAGGTCTCACTCCCATCTCCTTTACCTCTTTCATTATAGGTAACCATTTTCATTAGTTTCTGGTTTATCCTTTCTGTGTTTCTTATTCAAAAATAAGTAAAACATGTACATACGCACACATGTATATTTTATTTCAACATCTTTTCTTACCCAAAAAGTAGCATACTATGTACATGTTTTAGCACCTTGCCTTCTACTTAACAGTACATCATGAAATTATTATCAGTTCACATAGATCTTCTTTGCTCTTTTTAATGACTGCATAGTACTCCATTGTGTATGTGTATGTTGCTTTATTCAACTAGTCTTCCATGAATGAACATTTAGGATGTTTCAAATAGTTTAATACCACAGATAATGCTATAGTGAATAACACTGTGAATGCTGTTTTGAATTTGTGGATGTTTATCATCAGGATAAATTTCTAGAAGAGATGTTGTAGAGTCAAAGGATAAATGCATATGCAATTGTGTTATGTACTGCCAAATTTCCTTCAACAGTCGTTGTACCATTTTGTCTTCCCACCAGTAATAAATAAGAGTGTTTGTTTTCCTACAGCCTTGCCTGTACAGTGTGTTGTAAGCTTTTGAATTTTTACCAATCTGATAGGTGAGAAATGATATGTCATGGTAGTTTTAATTTGCATTTCCCATACAGTGAGCAAAGTTAAACATCTTTTCTTATGCTTCAGGACATTTGTTTCATGGGATTTTTCAAACCTAGCTCTTTCTTTATAATTTCCTGGCTGTTACCTTAGATCAGGCTCCTGTTACTTCATACCTAGTTTTCTGAAATAGTCTTCTAGCTGGTTTCTCTGCCTACTGCCTCTCTTCCTTTCAATTACCCTGAACACAGTTAACACAGTTACCATATTAGTCTTCTTAAAACACTTCTTCAAGGGGCTGGCCCTGTGGCCGAGTGGTTAAGTTCGCGCGCTCTGCTGCAGGCGGCCCGGTGTTTTGTTGGTTCAAATCCTGGGCGCGGACATGGCACTGCTCATCAAACCACGCTGAGGCAGCATCCCATATGCCACAACTAGAAGGACCCACAACGAAGAATATACAACTATGTACTGGGGGGCTTTGGGGAGAAAAAGGAAAAAATAAAATCTTTAAAAAAACAAAAAATGTCTTCTTCAAGACATTCTCTCTTTATTTTAAAGAACCTTCAATTATTCCACCTTAGCCATAGGATACTTTTAAACTCATTAGTCCAAAATTCAAGATATGGTTTTCAACCACCTCTCTAAACTTCTGTCCGCCCATTCTCTTAGATTTACTTATTCCTTCTGCAAAATTGGTATATTCAATGCCCTAAAACCCATGGCAGAAAGTCTTTCTGACCTTTCTTCTTGCTAATGTCTGGGTTGAAAGTCCCTCCAGAGTGCAGCCCCGCCCTCTTGTCCGTCTAAATTCCATGCAAACTCCAAGATTCATCTCAAGTCCCATCTTTTTGGAAGCCTTCCTTCTCCACTTCAGTGTCCAGGGGTTCCCTCCTTTACTGAATTCTTTTGGTACAAATGTTTGTCCTCTTATTTGGCACTTAATCTTTATGGGCTTTTTCTTTTATGGCAAATATTTAAAAATTTTAAATTTGTGTATATTTTTCCCCAAGAGTAGGGATGATCACCATTTTAATGAGCAAATATTAATGGATTTTCATCACCCACTTCTGAGCCAAGATAAAGGCACATTAACCTCTATTTTACTGATAAGATAAGGAAGTAAAGAGATCTTCTGCAATTTTATCAAAATCAATCATTAAGTCAACGGTGAGGTAAGTATGCGCTCCAAATCTTTGCTGTAGTCAGGAGTCACGCTTATTACTGCATTCCATAAATTAAAACAGAAGAAAAAAAGTGCCTCAAAACATTAGGTAAAAATGACTCCATTTATTTATCCCCTTAATTAACGAAGAAATATACCTTAAAACACTTCGATTTATCTTAGTTAAATTTCCATTCAAGATACTGGTTAGAAAGACAAAGAATTTGGCATCAAATGCTCTTGGAACAAAACAGTATTATATAAAATGCTATCTGGTTTTTTTTCAGACTAATAAAGAAGAGAAATATAAGAGAGAACAGATTGGCGGTTGCCAGAAGTGGGAGATGGGGCGTGGGTAAAATAGGTGAAGGGAGTTAAAAATCACAAACTTCCAGTTATAAAATAAATAAGTCCTGGGGATATAATTTACAGGATATAATATAATGATGGCTATAATTAATAATACTGTGCTGCATATTTGAAAATTGCTAAGAGAGTAGATCATAAGATTCTCATCACAAGAAAATAATTTTGTAACTAGGTGAGGTGGTGGATATTAACTAGACTTATTGTGGTGAACATTTTGCAATATATACAAATATTGAATCATTATGTTGTACACTTGAAACTAACATAATGTTATATGCCAATTATACCTCAACAAAAAAAAAGAAGAGAAATCTAACACCCTATAATAAAAACACCACTGTTTCCTCCTAGAATGTCAAATTCAATATTTTCCTCATGATAAAACAGCCACTTTTTGGTCATGTGTTTCTTTTTTGTCCTCTTTCTGGTCATCTTTCCTTAGAATAACAAATAGCTGGACCCAGGAGCTAGATGAAATCAGAGTCAATTGGGAATTTGAGTTCTTCTTTATTGGGTGTAAAAGATCTTAATCTATAGTTACACTAAATATCTGGAAAGGAATAAAAAACAGAAAGAAATCCCACTATTCCCAACAACTAATTATTACATAGTGTAGAGAAAATGTCTCAGAGTGACTGATCGCACTTTTCCTGACTCCTCAAGAGATCATCCAGCTCTGGTTCACAGATGAATCTATGTTATTTAAATGGAATGAAGTGGAGTGCTCTCCAAAGGATGATGTCCCTTGTCACAAGAAGACTCTCATGAAAACCTATGGTAAATTATTTATATTTTTAAAAATTTGTATTCGTATCTTATTAAAATTATGAAATTTAATAAACGACTTCCTCTTCAAATCTCACTTACAGTTCTAATATTCCACAAAAAGATCATTTGTTTCTGTACCATACGATTTCTTTCCCTTCTTCTTGGCCCGTAAACAAAGTTTGATTCGACACAACATCATATATAAATCCCTGTGTATCCTGAGCCATGCATCTCTGCTCTGAATTTGGGCAATTCTCAAATTCAATTCAACAAACATTACTACCTTTATTGTAGGTTTATTATATCCTAGGCATGCTGCCAGTTCTTGTGGGAGCAGCGTGTACAAGTCATAGAGCTTTTCTCAAGTAGTTTAGTGTCTAGGCAGAAAGATGTGTATGCACCAAATATTACACAAACCAGTTGTATAAAGTATTATTGTTGGCCTACAAATGAGGAGAAACGAGAAAAAACAAGGGGAAACAAGAAAAGAGAGAATTAATTCTACTGGAAAGAACAAGAAAGGCTTCAGAAATAAGAGCATAATTGAGTTCAGCCAACGCAATCCAAAAATACACAAGTCCAACATACAGAGATTTTATAAATTAACAGGAAGTTTAGAATTTAAAGTTAAAAATTAGCACCATTTAGGATGTTCTAGTCACCCTCTTCTGTGATCCCACCGAACTTTGTGCCTCCCTCTACTCTGGCAGGTCACCTTGGAAAACATTTGATTCTAGGTGCATCACTTGTGACAGCCAGAGAGGGCCTTGCAACAGGCTCCACAGCCACATCAACTATGAATTCTCAGTGCCATGGTGAGTGCTCAACGCACTGAAGATGAAGTTTCTTAAAGGAGTGAATGAACTAAATATTTCAATGGCACTTTGTAAAGTGAACCAAACTTTCTAATTTCTCTCATTTTGCAAGTTGCTTCTTTTGGATTTTGAGTCCCCAGATGGCCAGGGTCTGCTATGGAATTCACTTTCCAGTGGTTACACCTCTGTCTCATCTTCAGCCGGGTCAGCTAAGGGAAAGGTGGGCACAGTGCAGATCCCTAGTGATCATGGTTGTCAGCGTTCCCACCTCCATGCCAAGATCCTCACTGATCCTCAATGAGTCCACACACATTCCTACATCTCTTTAAACCTGAAGGCCAAAATCTCAGGTTTAAGGTTTTACAGACGGACAGACAGACAGACACACACACACACATCTCCGTGATGCACAAAGATGCTAGCATGGACATACAACCCACAATAACAAAGGTGCAAAAGGAGAGCACAAAAATTAGCTGAGATGTGAAACCTAATGGGCAAGTGTGGTCTGAAATGGGCAAAAAGGGAAATCAAGAGAGTGAAAACATTGATCCTTGTTCCCTGCTGAAAGAACACCTCCTATTGCTTCACGAGAGACACTGGAATTTGCCTATCTTTTAAATTTTAGTGCTTTTATTACTTCTGTTTAGGTCTATTTTTGCTTCCCAGAAAATTAGCAATTTTATCCTCAAATCTCTGACTCCAAATGTTACCTGTTTCTTAAGTGCAACTTCATTATTATGTTTTATTTTCCGGTAATATATGCCTCAATTCATAGTGGAGGACAATGGGGGAATGGTATTCAAGCTCCTAAAAACTCTATTTTGTAGTTACAGACATTGTAGAAAATATATCTTTTCCATTTAAGACAGAGAGAGATGGTGACAACCCTCAGATAAATTATAATTCATGTACCATATTTAAGAATTAAGGAAATCCATTAAGTAAAGTCAATAAAATGTTCAATTAGCCCTGGCACAGTCTAACCCCTTGCAATTTCATGAGTGTTTCCTGAAACATTGGCTTTGTTGGCAGCTTGTTAGAAATGCAAATTCTCAGTCCCCACCCTAGACCCATGAATCAGAATCTGCATTTTAATAAATCCCCAATACGATTTGTGTGCACATTAAAGTTTTAGAAGCATGAATTAACCAACCACAGGGCTTCAGGAAAACTCCATGAAGAGAAATTATTCCATCCATCTTTAATTTAGGTTAGTTTCCTTCCAAAGATCCACAGACCCAAGTGCTAATTATTTTCAATATCCAGCCGAAATTTACATTAACCTACATTCTGGGAACTTGGTGGCCTCCCTAGTTTTCATTTAATGTCCAATCCAATGGTGCTGTGTGCTACAGACTGTCCCTCTCACCCCCTCCACAGGAGAACCATAAGTGTGAGAAGGGAAGAAGGGAAGAGCCAATGGTTTGATTTAGAGAATTACATGCAAGACTGACACGTGCTTTTCATTGTTTGATAGGGATTTCAAACTGTACTATCACCATATTACTTCCTTCTCAAATGACTGTTTTAGTTTCCAAGCAATAGATCATTTTTGCAAAGAAAAGTTCCCAATCTCCTGACAAGCTTTTGTGTTTCACATACTGAGTTAGAGTAATTAGACATTTCTTTGCTTGAGTTTATTTCTCTCTCACCATTGATCATCTTCAAATTTGTCACCTTGAGAAGCTAAGGAGAGGCTGAGTCCCAGGCACCCTGAAACATGTTGCTATAGGTATCCCCTGCCAACTAGCTAACAGCCAGAGGAAAAGATGTCCTTTCCTAAACTTGAGTTTCACTGGGTCAAGTGACCTATCCATTGTCTCAAAAGGGACAGTCTCTCACTGTGACCTTGTTTGAATAGGAGTGAGCCTACTTAATGGATGTTGATGATGACACTGATGGTGACAACAATGACAAAAGTTCCTACTGAAGCAGTGACAGCATGAGGATGTGCGGAAAAGGATACAGCTATTTCAAGTTTTTGAGTAATAAAGGAAGATGACATACCCAAGCTGCACCCCAGGCATCCTTCTTCACAAGGCACGCATTCTTCATAGTCTGGGTCTTGGACTTCACCTATATAGTGAGAGGAGTGGAAAACACAATTAATTTTAACTGAGTGGAGACACATGAATTGCTATGAATATATGTGGGTGCATAGCTTATTTTCAGGCAAATCATAGAGGAATTATGAAACCCAAAACTATCCTTGAGAATATACATATCACGCATGTTTTTATCTCCTTCTATTAATTTAATAGATTGAATCAGTTTGATTGGGTACAAATAGAACAAAGTTGGACTCTGCCATGCAACTACTTTTGAAGTCAAGCTGGTAGATTTTATTTATTAAATAAATTCTGCTTCTGGGAATACGGACTTGGGTATATAAATGATGAAGCTCTGTCTCTTTTTATCAGTCCTCTTAAACACTTTTTTAAAAAGTTTTAAATCCTACAATACATTATTAGACATTAAGAAGAAAAAGGAATGAATGTATTAATTACTCTAGAAACATCTGGGAGCTCTCTTCAGCACCAGACCAGGCATAATTCTGATACAGAGTAGAAAAAGTCTGCAAGATTCTTATATGGGAGATAACAAAAGCTGTAAGTGCTGTTTTTTAATCTTCCTCTTCCCATATAAGATAAGGAACTGGGCAATAACAATAACACATGTGATTCACAGAACATTTTAATATTTCCAAGTAGCTTTAGGAAGGCTGATTTTAAGTGGCTTCTCACAGAAACCATCTTGGTGCTATACTCTCCCTTTCACAAATGAAGAAACGAAGGCATGAAGAAATTAGATTAATTTTGCTCAGGGTCTCATACTAGTAATTCGGAAAGAGAAAATTGTTGACCAGGACTTTTGGATTCTAATGTAATTTTCTCTCCACTATACCCTGCCCACAAACCCTGCACTCAAGATCACTTTCTATGTGATTAGCTGCATCCCTGTGTCCTTGGATTGTGTCTGGGGGAACCCCAAGAAAAGCTGTGTGGGGGAAGAAAGAGGGGCAGCTTTCACTGTCCCCACTTGACATATAGAGTCACACAAAGTCATCCCCAGATGCCGACATTAAAGCCAGAAAGGCAATTCCAGTCTCCGGGACATCCAGGGGTACAGCTCCTCATGCCGCCTCCTGGTACAGGACAGTGGCCCCAGAGCAGCCTTACCTGGTCCACACTCTACCTTCTGGCAGGTGTGGTTGGTGGGCACCATGAAGTAGCCGCTCACGCATTGTGTGCAGATGTGTGCGCTGTGGCAAAGCTCACAGTTGTCTGGGCAAGGCAGGCAGGCATGCCCCTTGGCAGGGTAGCGGCCCGCTGGGCAGCTCTCCCAACACTCCCCCTGGTACAGGAAGCGCTCCTGGCCATGCTTATCTGAACACACAGAGGGGCAAGCAAAAGAGGGAAAATGTACCACATTAACCATGAAGCTAATATAACCTCAGATGTTTTATTTTAAAAAGATATAACCGAGTGCTTTGTCTCCAAGGGGACCAGGAGCATAAGAATGGATTTAATGAAAAGTACAATATCTTTATACTTGTAGTTGAAAAGTTTTGCTTGTAGGAAATCATTTTCCAATATTTTGTATATAAGTGAATAGCAACTACTATCTGGGATGTCACTGCAAAAACACCTACCACGCTTTGTGGACAACTCAAGTCAGAATGTGGGGAACTTTCCCAAGGGCTCCTTTCCATGTCTGTGGAAGCTAGCAGACTTAGGGGCTACAGAGATCCCATGAGAATAAACAAATGATTGCTAATAGACACGTTTTTATGACAGCGCTATCTTTTAGAATGATTTTGAATTCTGTTATCAAAATCGCTCGCTTGTGTAACCATCTAATTGGCACAGCTGCCAATTCCTATAACGACAGCCTACTGAAGCGTGAGACCAAGCACACCTCTCCGACTCCTGAAAGTTCCTGAGCCTCTGTCAACATTGGACTCTACGAGGAAAGAATCAGCGGTACCCCGCCGTGGGAGACTATGGGAATTTGTTCCTGGAAGGAATGGAAAATGCTAATCAATTACAAACTATCACAAATAATGAAAAAGGATTATGATCAGTTACAAATATATATATATACACATGTATATAAACAGGATTAAAATAGATGCACCTAGAGGTCTCCGACCCCCACCCTGCTGGAGATTTTGTTCGTGCCAGCTGTGTTTAGGGTATACATCTTCTTCAGGTCTCTCAGGTGCCCCTGCCTCTGAAGAGCAGCCGATCTGTGTTACCCGAAATGACTGGGGTCCGGTGTTCACTCAGCACGTGACCTGCCACATGAAGATCCAGAACCACTGAACTTCAAGATAGAAGGCTGCTGAATTTGTGGATAAAGATAGTACTGACCCCATGTGTCAAGTGTAGAAACTGAAAGTCAGTATAATATTAGATCGAACCCCATGAAATTGCCAACATTTGACTATTTTTTTTGCCCATAAACTTGGTGCTCTCAAATGGTCTAACCTAATGTTTCTTATTTAATTAAAGCCCTAGTTCAAATATAACTTAAAGAGCACACCCTTGGATTATGGCTCTGAAGCTACCTCTTTTCTGTTTGTGATTTCATGCTGGAAGTCTGCTGGTTCCATGGGACAGAGAAAATAAAGAGGGCTTCCATAGAGGTGGGAGGAACAGTGTCTGCTGTCTCCAAACTTGACTTAAAAGAGCATTATCCTCTAAGGGAAGGAGAGTGTTGGAAGGATGTAATGTGCATTTGGGGGTTTTACAGCTGTAGGTCAATGTTGTGGAGCACAAAACCCTGATTCGGTGGAACCTGGAGTCTCAGAAACCCACAGAGGATCAACCTTCCAAGTTGTGTTCTTCTCAGGCACTTTATGGAACCCTAGACAAACTCATTTGCACCAAGACTCATTCAGAAAGGATCCTGTCTTTCAGAGGGCAATCTTCTCAGCCGTAGGTAGGAAGATCTGAGGGAGAGCAGGGAGAAGCTTCCCCCCTCCTCCATCCAGCAGTCACACCTTTACATGACATCAACTCAGGCTGCAGAGGCTGGGGGCAGCTTGGCCTATAGTGAGTTCTAAGTACATATTTGGTGAGTGAATGAATGACTTTCTGCGAGCGAGTGAATTAATATTTGGCAATGTTCTTACTTTTCCAACATGTCCAACTGGATCAACAATCTTAAAAATTAATAATGATGGGTTCAGATATCAGACGAAGTATTCTCCAATCCATTTTTATCGTTCAGCTATGGCTTTATTAGTTGGACCCCTTTAGGTATTATAATTTGGATTTGAAGGACAGAAATTTGAAGGGTCTTGGTCTTTAAAATACACCAACCCTGCAAAAGGAGGTCGTTTATATGCCTTGACTATGGCCCACTTTTCCTACAGATTTAATCCAGGATTACACCAAGATTTGGTCATATCCTAATAGCCTGAGGAGTATGGCAGCTCACTCAGTTTTGGCTGATAATTTGGACACCCCATTGATTTAAATACCATGCATAAGTTTTTGACTACTTGCCCAGATTTCGGAATTTAAATTATTGTAATGATCTGAAGGAGAAGCTGGTTCTAGTAGAAGAAGGGCTGATATTTTTATTAGGTGCCAACTCTTCTATGTGATAATATGAGACAAGAGTTAAAATGTAAAGAACTCCAAAAGAGGTTCAGGTTGGATTTCATTTATAGTGAAGAGTAATTAACTATTTTCAGAGAACTTCTTGGCAGCTGCTTTTGTTAGAAGAGAAGGCAGACCAATGTGAAGACCTCAGATGTCTGCAGGAGGAAAGGAAGGATGAGGGTGGAAGTCATGAGGGGAAAAGGATTGCTGGAAGGGATGAAAGAAAGAAAGGCTGAGGGACTCTGAAAGTAAATTTGAAGCTTACTTCACCCTTTTGCTTACTGTAGTGTTATGTGATTGGTAAAATTTAGCTTTGGTAGAGGATAAATCTGGAAGAGAATTTAGAGCGAATCTTCACCAACATTATTGGAGAGCTGCATTTCCAAAAGAATTTAGACCTAAATCTTAACAAAATGACAATTAAGCAAGGGGCAACATTTCTACAAACTGATGGAAGAGGCTTACGGGTGTAGAAGGGACTCCCTAGTCTTTTCCAGAGGATTCCCAGCCTTTTATTAAAGTCTGTTGATGTGGAACTACATCCATTCAATCCTCCAGTTTCTTTAGCCCTGTCGCATGTATTATAGCTGTGCTAATACATAAACTAGGACATCGTGCTCTTAATAGGAGAGACCCTGCTAATCAGAGCTTCTCAATGACACCCTCTCCAGGAAGCCTCCTCTGCTCACTACAGCTGAAAGTGATGTTTCTTCTCTGACCTGCAGCTGGATTCCTGCCATCCATTTGGTCTTTAATATTTTCTTGTTTTATAACATGAGGACACACCCCTCCTTCAGACTGCAAACTCCTTGAAGCAAGTATCATGCTATCATTTATTGCATTTTCCATGCCAGCTATGTATAGTAACTTGTACATGGAAGGGGCACAATAAATTTTTGTGAAGATAATGGATTAAACACATCCTTTCCAACAGAAAATACAGAAGAATTATCAAAACATTTTATGTGTGGATTGGTCCAACTGGCTGTGGGATGCCTAGAACATTTCAGACATTTGTTTAGCATTCAAGCTATTCCTTAATTTCGTACTATGGATGAAGATGTAGTGTGTTCTAAATGTGAAAGAGATTTTGGATGCTGCGTTGTCTACGCTCCCTTTTTTTACAAACAGGGAGAGACAGAAAGAGGTGAAGTGACTGGTTTATTATTCAAATGCCCACAGGAGCAAGCAGGTACAAGCAATAACAGTAGTAACAGCGATAAGAAGAAGAATAGTTAAGAGTGCTTCCTATGTGCCCAGTCCTGTTCTAAGTGCTTTATTATTTTATCTCATTTAACTTTCATAATAATCCTAAGAGGAGGCAATCATCATCATCATCTTACAGATAAGGAAAGGAACAGAATGAACAGGATAGAGATATTTGACATAGATATACTTTGTTTACATAAGAAACTTTTAATTTATGCAAAGAAATGTGTTATCTCCCATTTTTCTGCAAATGCATGACACTCTCAACTTGTTCTTCACTTTTTTGGTTTTATAAGAAAGAATAAAGATAAATAATTCTCTCCCACCAGAAAAACCATGTAAGCATCACGGCCATGGTAACTAACAGCCTCAGGATCTGTGAGACAACTGGGAGTGGTGGGGACTATGGAGAAATGGAGAGCAGCCTCCTCTGGTCTCCATTCAACCATTTGGAGAATGTAGGCCCAGTGTTGCCAGATCTTCCAAGTTTTCAAGAGAAACAGAAAACTCAGGTTTTATTTGAAATTTTCCAATTTGTAAGTTTGGTTCAAATTTTAAAAATATCACGTAGTTCAAATAAAATGTGAATCTGTCCCACATGAAGTCAAAGTGGAGGACAGGCATGTGAAGGGATGCTGGAGAGGAGTCAAAGGTCAGACCACAGAGGACCTTTGAGATCACGGAATATAATGCAATGACAGCAGAAACTTTTAGAGTTGTTAACACTAGGACAGAAAAGGTCATATTTGTGTTCTGAAACTATTACGTTGTTCCCACTGGGCTCTGACAACTTCTAAATGGCATAGCTCAGGGCTGAGGAGACACTGTCACAGACTCTATTACGATATTTCTCTTAAAGACTGAACGAGTCTGCCTTAATTTCCTGGCTTTTCACTTTTACCTCAACCAGTCTTAGCTTTACTGTCTACTTTGTGTCTGCATCATGTTTGCCCACCCTTTCTTTCTCTTTCTCTAGACAGACATCTCTTAGCTTCTCTGTATCTCCTCGGGGGCAGCGAGTCTGTGTCCACAATAACGTGAACTTGCATCCTGACAACAGGCAGAAACGTCAAGGTTGTACACACTCTCTAATGGACAGCTGTCTAATCTCAACCCCTCATCCCCAGAGATGAAGCTTCTGAGTCAAACAAAATACGCTTCAGCGGGAAAACAGGTTTGAACAAGGAAGGACCAGCGAGCAGCAGACTCCCTCACCGACTCCACAGGAGGTGCAGTTGGAAGGCTTGTTTCCTCGGCATTCTCGGCAGGTGTAGTGGCATGGATGGCATTGGCTCTTAAATTCAAATTTGCCTGGGGGACAGTTCAAAATGCAGCGGCCATCATCAAAAATCCTAGAGGAAAAGCAGACTTTTAGAGTTTGTAAGGGTGACTTTCTGGAATAATCTTAAGTATAGAACATGTGGTGTTCGTGTTTTGCTGCACAGACTTGGTTTCATTGTTCCAGAAACAAGGGGAATGTCTGGGACTGATCATCGTAGAACGAGTGGAATATTAGTCACATACCCATCCTTGCCTGAGGTTTGGACCCAACAGCAGGCCTGCCAGTAACTGGCTGGGGATGCAGTCTTGATTCTGCTTCCAAACAAGCTAACTGGTGCCTGCAGGGATTAAGTCCATATTGTAGGCCCCAGCCAAACCCAGCCAATGGTCAGATGGAGGTCTTGACCTTTTAAGACACTGAATGGGCTTTTTTTTTTTGGTGAGGAAGAATGGCCCTGAGCTAACATCTGTTGCCAATCTTCCTCTTTTTGCTTGAGGAAGATTGTCCCTGAGCTAACATCTGTGCCAATCTTCCTCTTTTTGCTTGAGGAAGATTGTCATGAGCTAACATCTGTGCCGATCTTCCTCTATTTTGTACGTGGGATGCCACCACTGCATGGCTTGATGAGTGGTGTGTAGGTGTGCACCCAGGATCTGAACCTATGAACCCTGGGCTGCTGAAGCTGAGTGCATGAACTTAATCACTATGCCACTGGGTCAGCCCCCGAATGGGCTTTTGAATCCAGGGGCCTTGGAGAAAATACCCTTCTTTTAGTTGTCAGCATACCCATACTTCACAAGGGAACTGTCGACTCCAAGGGCTCTTGAAGTAGTTTAGGTGCTACTTATAAACTTGGCCTGTGCGTGTGGCAAGTAATCAGTGAATTCTGATTTTGAGCGTCATTTTTGCAAGCGTTTCCTGATGTACCACAGTCTCTCTTTTCTGACCATGTTTGCAATCAACTACAAGGACACTCCAGATAAATTAGCATTTGGGCTTCTAAAACTTTTGATTTTATACACATACAATATCTATCATAATGCCATTGTTAATATTTTCATAGTTTTGCTTCTTTTTTTTCCCTTGCAAACTAACCCCAAGAGCAAATGAGACTAAGTAAATTGTATCCAAGAACTTTGCTCAGAAAAATACAAACTCTTTGCCAAGTGCAAGAGTCAGATAGGTAATGTGAATAGATGAAGTGAGCTGGGGGGCTGCACCCCCACAATTCCTAATTCAGTGGGTCTTGGGGGCAGAGAGCTGAGAATTTGGATTTTTGACAAATTCCTGGGTGATGCTCATGCTGTTGATCTAGAGAACACACTTTGAGAACCGCTGTTCCACCTTCTGTTCGCTGACAGTCTAGATTACTGTGGAATTCGTGAAATTATTCCTAAGTAATGCAGGTGGTGCCAAATTGGTGTCTTCTTTAGAATAGTAGTTATTGTATCAGTTCTGAAGTTAATTGAGCATGTAGTACACACGTGCCCCCAAGGGCATACTGCCGGCATCCTGGCCTGGGAGAGCTGAGGCCTGCAGACAAAGGCAGGGCTTCCTTCTCTCTCTCCCACCTCTCTCCACTCAGGCCCGACATCACATGGAAGGCAGGTGTGGGCTTTGCATAGCTTGCTCCTGGCGTGGCACTGGCTTGTCTAAATCCCACTGTTTCCATAGCTGGGGCCAGCCCTAAACTGGGGAAAGGCATCTTAATTCCAGGTTTGGACGAAATTGGGGTGGGGGCAAGGCATCTTGAAGGGTGTGTTGCTTAGGTCTTCCATCTCCTTCCCACCCTGAAAGTCTGTGTCGTTTGCATCTGCTGGAAACAGAATGGGGTTAAAGCCAACAACACAAGACAAAAGGCCACCTCTTCTTGGAATCTCAGCCCCTCAGGTTCTGGTCACCACACCCAGCACTCCTGGAGCAAACAATCCCTTTGGCCCACTGCAGAGCATGGAGTCCCAGCCCTAATGAGACACACGCCCATCTGGTTGTCCACGTCAAAACAGATCCCTGCGCCACGGCGGATAATGAGATGACTTTGCGTCCAGCCCAGACTTTTCGCTGATGGCGCTAATGCCAACAGGGAATATCCCGGCCCCACCCTGGCTCTGGTTTCTGAGCTAGAAGACTTTTCAAGGAATAATTGGGATGTGGCTAGTTAAAAAAACAAAAACAAAACAAAAGCCTCTTTAAGAAAAACTGCGTAAGAGCTTTCTGAGGCTTTTAAACAAGGAAGCTCCTCGTAGCTCTGCTGAAAAGGAGAATGGGGCATGTTTACTTGTGAGGGTTCGTTTTCTTACTAAATTCAGTCGGAAAGGAATGGAAAGTACAGCATCATTTTGTTATTTATAGAAATAGATGACAGATTGGTTTAGAGGGAAATTATTTCTCTTGAGAAAGGCGATCTAATACCCTCAAGGATGGGAACCATTTAAAACCATCCAGAAATTGGGGGTGTGTCAGGGTGAAACAGACTTTGTAATACCGCCATGTTTATGTAGCGAAGGGGCCGCCTTTCTTACTTGAGTGCCTGATTTTAAAGAAGTACAAGCACATAAGTGTGCTTTATTTAAACACCTCCCTTCACTTCTACACTAAGGAAAACCTGGGTGACATACCCAGTTTTCGTAAGAACATGATTCTTTCTAAAGATCAAAAGATAGGGAAACCAGTCAAGCTTAAGTGAAGGCACTGAATAATATTATCCCCTTCACCCCCTTCCATCCGCCTCAAGAAAAATTGCCAAGGAACTTGAAGAAAAGTACCACTTCGAGTGGCATGGATTTCCACGAACGCTAACAAACCTTCCCTACTGGAAGAGGATAGATCCCTTGCTCTGGGCTCCAGGGGACTGATGAAAATTTTCTTTAAAGATGACTCAAGCCATCTCTGGGACCACCTGTCTTCCAATTTGTGGATTTCTGAGACACTCGGGCAAGCTAATCTCTACAGGAGAAGCACTTCTCTCCTCAAGGCACCCGTGCTCTTGGCATTTTCATAAGCAGTGAACCATTCCGCCTCCAACGGGGCTCATGAAAAGGAAGAAAGTGGCAGAACCAAGTGCTAAAGAGCTGGGCAGAGGTGCTTTTCTTGACATTGGCGCTGAATATTCCAGGAGCCCCAGGCTGTGTGTGATGTGAGCTGGACTGGAAGAGATGGCACGTCAGGGTTAGCTGGTACTTTGTGCTGGTGGTTGGTTTGGCCCACCTAAAGTCATCACAAGGCCACTTAATGTAATTTCTTGGTACTTTAATGTTGTAACAGAATGAAATCTGGCAAAAAGTCTTTTTTCCTGAATTCATCAAAACAGATCAAATAAAACATTTGAGGGTGGGTCAGAACAGAGGGACATTTTAAAAGTTTTTAATTAGGTCGTTGAGTCTGTAACTCCTTTAGGACTGAATCGGGAAGTTATGAGGACCGCAGCATTGCAGAGTATACGGGTTAGCTGTGGCAAAGGGGGCACATGCTTCTTCCAAGTTTTCAATCATCTTTAAGGAGCTAAACCCAAGGGTGTATGCAAATATACAAGGAAAACTGGAAGATGAAGAGAGGGCTTTTAAAATTTTGACTTCTTTTACAACAATTTCAGGGTAAATTTTTTTTTTATTTTATGATGGAAAAATTTAAACATATATACAAGACCATCCCCATGTATTCGTCACTCAATTTCAACAGTAATCGACACATAGCTACTCTTATTTCAGCTGTATCTCCACTAATTTACTGCTCTCCAATATTGTTTTGAGACAAACCTATAAGTTAAATGTTAACATTCCTCTCCCAGGTAGAAACTCCTTTAGGGGTGATCTTTATTCTACCAAGACTAGAGATATCCGAAAGTTTAAGAATAGGAAGAAACTCAGGGAGACCCACTCTCCTGGTTATTATCTGTCTCCCCTCACCCCTTACTCTGCCCCAGATCCATTTCCACCATTCTCTGTCGTGCTGGGTCCTTGAGCTGTGCCCACTTGGGACTGTAGCTCCAAGCTCACTTTGCTCATTTGTAAGTTGTGTTTCCCGTTGGCCTCTAGTTAGTTTCAGACAAGGGGAAACACCAGCAGGAGATCTGAGGGAGGGAGGAGAGAGATGCTGGGGTATTTATTTCTCCGAGAGCCACAACTCTGCTTCCTCCTTCCACGGTTCTGGAGGGGCTGTGTCTCCTACCGCTCCAGTTTCTGTCAGGCATCCCTGCTTCTACGGTTGAAGCTTTTGCTTCAGGTCTAGGGTGTTAAAGCCGCCCCACTATGCTTGTCCCTGAGTGCTTCACCATCCCTTGACTTTGCCCTCCTGAGTCACCTGTAAGAATTCCTGGACCTTGCACCTAACTCAGACCTGACATCAAGCAGGTGCTCAACACTGTCTTGAATGGATCCAATTCCACTGAAGAAAATACTAAGGAAAAGACTTTGCTGCCCTTTCAAGAACTAATAAGTCAACATCACCATCTTTCAAAATAGTTTCTTTCTCCTCATTTTCTCGGCCCTGTTCCAGGAAAATGCAGATAATCAGGGAAGAGAGATGGGGAAAGAAGTGGAGTGCTCCGGAAGATGAGAAGAAAATTATTCTTGGGCAACAAGATTTCCTTAGGAGGACACTCTGGTTCGAGATCCACATATATGCTTTTCTTTCTTCAAAATCTAAAGGACTACTTAAACAAGTTAAACTACCTAAATAGCCCAGAAAGTGTACCTCTGATCCTGTACCAATGGGCTTAAATTCTTTTAAATGGCCATTTATGGTAGTAAAATATTTTTCTCACTTCTGCTGAGCCTGCTGAGTAAAATATTTTTCTCACTTCTGCAATGTCCATTGAATGATGCTAGTTGCCTTATTAAACAAATGCTAAGATATTCCCTTAATTCAAAGATATCCAAACACACAAAGGGATTTGATTGTTGTTATGGTGAGGTGTTAGAGGAGAAACAGAATCCACTTTTGGAATGCTCTCTGTTTCTAATAGTATGCTCTGAAGCTGCTTTAAAACAAATTCAATATTTAAAGGCACAGATATTGGGTCCAGCTCAGTGGCATAGAGGTTAAATTTACATGCAATCTGCTTCAGCAGCCTGGGGTTTGTGGGTTCGGATCCTCGGCACAGCCCTACACATTATGCCATCTCATCAAGACGACCTGATGCCTACTCATTAAGCCGTGCTGTGGCAGTGTCCCACAGACAAAATAGAAGAAGATTGGCAACAGATGTTAGCTCAAGGCCATTCTTCCTCACCAAGTAAATAAATAAATAAAGGCATAGATATCTTAAAGAGATGCTTGGAAAATGTTATCACAGTTAGCATTGACAATTTTTAAGACTGTTCATTTGTGTCTTTTCTTCCTTCCTTCTTTCTTTCTCTTTCTGAGGGAGCCATTTGGAAAGCCAAGCCCCTGATATTGATCACAGACCGTATCAAGTTCAATAAAACACACATTTGTTGAATTATTACTATGTGTCGATCACCATGGAGGAATAAAGAGACAAATTCCTTCTCAGGATATTACAGTCCTGAGGAAGAATTAGATGAAATGACTTGTGCAAGGCAAAGGGAACAACCATCCTAGAGATTGACCTGCCACTGGAGCAGCCATGTCATACTGGTCTGGGGGGAGACCCTGCTTCCCATGTATTTAGCAGAGCAGTGACGAGGCCATTCATTCAAACACTGTCAGCCAACAAACACTAACTGCTAGAATCAGAGGAATGTTGACTGAAAATACATCACGTTCCCAACTCTCATCATTAGAAATTCCTGGTATATTAGCAGAGATGCTCACCCCATTCGGATACTTGCTATTCCCTCATTCATTCAGCTATCAAACATTTATTGAGTGCCTACTATTTTCCTAGTACTGGGATAGGTAATGGAGATACAAAGATGAGTACTTCAGCGGGCTTACAGCATAACAAAGAGAGATTTGTAAATGAACATCTTACAATGTCACAGGTGCTCCTATGGAAGTTTATATAGAACACAGGGGAACACGAAGAGGGAAGGTTAATTCCACTGGGAAGAGGTCAAAATGCCTTCATAGAACAGTTCACCCTTGAACTAACTCTGGAAATATGAGTAACTATTTTGTCAGCAGATGGAGATGACGGTTGAGGGATGCGTGTGCAGAAAGGGATGAGATTCCAGCCATCAAAGTCGCTACCATCTTCATAGATGAGAAAGCCTTTCTAGTGTCTTGGGAACTGATTCTTGCAGCGGGTACTGGACATCATGGAGAGAAAATGCTACAGAGCTGGGTTGTGGCCACACCATGGAGGGTTTCTGTGTCTCAGGAAGAAGTTTGATTCTTTTTCCTGCAGACCCAAGGGGTGCCTCTAAGGCGGTAAGCACCTCCTCTCTCCATCCTGCAACCCATGAGCTCCCAACCCCAGGAGATACTGAGAGGCCACTCACCTTGTGACAGGGCAGCCAGTGCAGTCTTCCTGGGTTGGCCCCCAGCACTTGGCACAGGAGGCGTCACAGATCTGGCAGTGGCCATGCTCGTCAATGTATTCTCCTAGGGAACAAAATATAGCTGTTTATCTCATTTCTACATGGCAATGCTGCCTGCGCTGTCAGTCTGAGAGCAGCCAGATCTCTCTGTGGCTGCTTAAAAGGAATGGAGACAACACGGAGAGAAGAGACCTTGAATGGCTTCAGTTGCCAGTCTTGAATCCTGACCTTATAATAACAACTACTCCTCTCCCAGGGGTCCCAGAAGTTGGAACCTCAAAAAGTTGTGAGGCAATGACATAATTATATGATTTAGTCAACATGTGCTACAGATTTTATAAGTAGAAAGACGCCAAGGAGAGCTTCCCACAGGGCCCCTTTCCTAAGCTCCTACTGACTTTCCTGTTAAAGGCTGCGGGCTCTTGGCCCTCAGAGACCCCAGGTATAGCCTTGGTTCAAGTCAAACAAAAAGCAGGACCCACCCAGATCTTGTCCCACCACTCTGGGGGATGGTGGTTACTAGTCAAGAGTGGTTGAAGCTTGGCTGACATTTGACAAACGTGAGCTGCATCTCCCCATGAAAGAGTAACAATGAAGAGATAGCCAGAGAATTCTTCATTTAATTGGAAAGTTTATCTTTCCCAAGGAAAAACACATATGAGACTTTTCCACAGAAGTTAGTCCAGCTTCGCAAACTTCTTGTGAACATTTAAGAAGTTACTCCAACAGCAAAGGTGATGGAGAGAGGCCAACCTCATTGAAGGTGATAATCCAATGATGGGTCCCTACTCATGGAATTCAACCCACTACTCATATTACACTCATCCTCTCCTCCCTTTGTCTTAGAAGAAACTGACAAGTTTCTTCAGTTTCATACAAACAGCTATTTTGTTTGGTTTGGAAACTGCTCAGAAAATATAGTTTCAGATTTCAGCAGAGTCACAGCCTTCACCTGCCCCCTACCCCACACCTAACTTTCACAGCCCTGAAAGCATGTCTCAACATTGTCAATCTGAGATCCAGCCACAGTGGTAAGGTAGCAGTTACTCGCCCATGGTTTAATCAAGCGGTCTTACTGAGGTCTAAGATTCACTGCCTGATTTATTGTAGTTGTACTGAAAAAAGCCCTGGAAGCATAGACTTGATTGGTGAGAAATGGAGGAAGTCCACCCCTCTGGCTTTTCCCATAGTTTACTGAACAAGTACAGTTGAATAAGGTCAACCTTATATTTGTAAATCTTCCACTTGCTAGCAGTAAACCACAAAAATGAAAATGAAGAGGCAGCTAGAGTTTGTCCTTACATAGCAGAAAAAGCCTTTCATGTATGTAGAGTTATTCTATTAGTTTTGTTAACTAAAGGGGGAAAGTACATGTTAGAGCAATGCGCATATCTAACAGTGGCACACCCCACACATCCTAGACTCTGCTCTTCCGCGTCTTCCAATTGTTGCCAAGGTAGAGTGTGGACCAGGAATCTGATAAGTAACTTTTAGAATAAGATTGTGGTTCTTAGCTCAGGAGCGACTCCCAGCAGCCCTAGGCTCAAAAGAGTGAGTAACCAGCAGGGGCAAAGAATGCAAATGTGCAAGTTGTTCCTGCACAAGATGCAGCCCAGATGGTCAAGTGGAGGCAGAAATCAGCCCGTGTTCATCTCACCAAGCCATGCACTCTGGTGTTAGCTGCCTCTGACTCTGTAGGGGGCGCCGTTTACTAATTCACACAAAGATGTTAGAAATTAGTTGCATTCTTGGCCATCAGCAGTGCCAAGGCAGAGAAAAGCTGAGACTTCTGTCTAGTAGGAGTGCTGATTTTAGGTTGGGATTGTCTCACTCAATATAGGCATCGTATTTATGCAGACTTCTTTTTATTTATTCGAGCTCTCCCATTCTGCCTCTTAATTATTGCCCTTGCTGTAATGTCATCCACTTTTGCCATAGGAGGCACAGCCAGTTGAGCAGTATGATTGTCAGTCCAGGCACCAGCAAGATAAAGAGCAGAAGATCCAGGGAAGACCTGGTAGGAAGATGATAGCTATGTATCTTTCAAAAAGATGTGCGCTGAGTGGAACAGGAATGGGGGAGGCTCACAGAAACTTCTAAACCCAAAGAAAGGGTATTCCAGAGAAATGTAGGATGCTAGAGAGCACAACTTATTCATTCACTCATTCCATGGATATTTTTTGAACATCTACGTACCAGGTACAAGGTAAGATGTAGAGATATACAAATTAAAAACGCCCTACTCTTGGGTTCTCAAAGATTTTTGAGAAGGTGATTTATAAAGTGATAGTTGTAATTGAAATGCTGCGGGGTGCCTTTGACTTCCTCAGACAGTCTAGATTAAAGTTTAAAACAGAAATGCGAGGACATACACAGGACTCTGGTAGACCTAGAAGCAAAGACTATTACCTTGCCTTGGCATCTGTGCCTATAGGAACTGACGCAGTGGTTTGGTTCTCCCAACTCCTGATATCCATCCACCTTAGTCTCCGTGATGTATTAGAATCAATGCAAGGGTAGGATTTTAAACTAAATACACCTTGCTCAGCTATTTAGATGGTTCCGAGAGTTATACCATGTCCACACTCAGATCTCCTTTGTGAGTACAGATGATACATGGCTAGGGCAAGCGAGGGTTATTCAGATACTACTATGTACCTTTTAAATTCCCTGTATCTCTTGTGTGCCTCCTCATTGGCTACCATAGGCCAGTAGGTGGCACTGATACCTTGGCCTTCATCTGCTCAACTATAATGGCCTCTATTCCCACCCACAAAATGCCATCTTGGATATAGTCATCACTAGGAATTGCCTCATCGCCAAGATTTCAAATACGCCCTCCAAACACAATCTCCTTATGCCCTCCTATGAGTCTACCTCACCCCAGGTGGCGCCCTAGGCTGCTTGGTCATCCTTTCATGCATCTGTCTAGTTTCCTCTTGCATTCTTCACTTAGGCTAGGCCCAACCTTCCCAAGACCTAAGTTCCACCCATTCTACCTAATTTTCTGATCAGATACTGAGTTTCCCCAGCATCCTTTTTCTCAGTGTCAAAATTCCTCTCTGTCTTCTTGACTTTTCGCTCGTCTTCTGTATCTGAGAAAGGAACCTCTCTTCCTGGCCGTTGTCAACTCTCCATCTAATGCTTTTAATCTTTCCTTAGGATATTTCTTCACCAGTCTCTCTGGCTTCAATCTTTTCTTGACATCTCCCATCATCCTCTGATCTACAAATTTCTCCCCAACCGAAAACCTTCCCAAGCATTTTTCTTCCCTGATAAGTGATTCTTAAAACATGTTTCTCCCTCCTAACATTTGGAAACAAAATGGAGAAAGCCTCATAACCTTGGAGCTTATGTAATAGAGTCAGCATAGGACAGCTTAACTGTGTATCTCTCTCAAGTCTGCACGCCTCTTAACTGTAGAGCAAGCTCTGGCTTTAGAACAGATGAGAATAGAAGGATCTGCCCCGATGTTCATATTTATGTAGATGTCCAATTAGTTACATAAACAACTGCCCCCAGCCCTTGCAGGCACAAGTTTTCCACTACACATCTGAAACCAAAGAAACCAGATTCCAAGGACATAGTGAAGTTGCTTTTTTTCGGTTGTTGGAGCAGCAAATTCTTGTCATCTGTCTTCATTGCACAATGAAGCTGAATGTTTATGACAGGCGTGATATACAAAATTCTTAGAAAAAATCACTTTTAGCACAGACTTCAGGGGTCAATATTTTGTTCTCCACCTCATTCTACAAGCTCTTCTTTCTGCTGTCTTCAGTCATTATTATCACGTTCAAATTATCTTTCTCCTGTGATCAAAAATGTTTCATTCTCCTTTTAGTTTCTTTCTCACCTCCTCCTATAATAGTTCAAAGGACACTGAGGAAATAGGGGAGGAATAATGTCTCAGCAGTTGAGGACACAGCTTAAAAATGAATACTTGTAGATTTAAAAATTTACAAGTAAGTGGCTTACTCTGCTTGTTCCACCTCTTGATAACATTGCAGAACGTGTTTGTGTCGACAAGTCTGTTATAAACAAACTTTATGACGTCATCCAGAACAGGTAAACCTTTATTACATCATCCACAGCTACTAAACATGGTTGAGACCCACATAATACTATTTTTTACACTTACATGATCAGAAGAGCTTCATTTCTTCTGCAGAAATGCTATGCTTTCTTTTGTACCTTGTAGTATTTCTTTATTGATTAGAGCCAAATTTGTTGTAATATTTAAGCAAATCTATAAACTAAGTGAATTAATATGCACATAAATAGATAGATTATGATGTGAGTTCCAAACAATTTTTAGCAAGGGTGATTAAGAGAAGCAAGGGTGAGTAAGAGAAGATGGGAGGAACATTTGGTGAGACGTTAGCCATATGAATTTTGATCTGGTTATTTCCGTGAGCACCCTTGGGGTACTGAATTATCTGTAGATCTTTGTTTATGTGCCATATCACTCAGATGCCAGGAATCATAGACTCTGACTTTCCTGAATGTCTCTACAACTATAGGTGCTGATCAAACAATACTATCTCTTTGTAAGGATGCCAATACCTAGTTTCCAGCTTAAGATACCACTGTGTGAAGACAGTTTTCAGGAAAAGAAATCCAGATATTTATTACTTTCCACCAGCCACAATAAGTGTTCAGTAACACTTTCAACTAGTTATATACTAATGAAATAATTCTGTTTTTAAGGCCTCATTAAGTGTGAAGTTTTATAGCAAGGCTCAAAGTGTGAGGCCATCAACTGAGATCGCAACATCTTCACTTAAAAGTCCACACAATTATTCATTCTTAAAAAGGAAGGAAATTCTGACACACGCTACAATGTGGATGAACCTTGAAAATGTTATGCTCTTAGAAATAAATCAGTCACAAAAGAACAAATATTGTATGATTCCATTTATATGAGTTACCTGGAATAGTCAAATTCAGTAGGACAGAAAGTAAAATGAAGGTTGCCAGGGGCTGGGGAGAGGGAAAATGGGGAGTCACTGCTTAATGAATAAAGTTTCCTTTGGGGGAGGTGAAAAAGTTCTGGAGATGGATGGTGGTGATGGTTGCACCACAATGTGAATGTAATTAATGCCATAGAACTGTACACTAATAATGGTTAAAATGGTAAATTTTGTGTTATGTATATTTTGTCACAAAAAAAAACAGCCTACATGATGAGCTTTTGCCCCAGCAGGCCAGTACATAATTTTAACCAAAAAACTCAGGATTGTCTGTGTTTGGAGATGGGTCCAAAGAGTACAAACCATCTTAGGGAGCCAGTTTGTTGACCTGAGGCTTGGGAAACCTCCTGTGACGATGGAGATAAATGGATAAAGCTTGTGATAATGGAGATGTCTGGAAGATGGAATGCTGTGTTTTTTCTTTTCATCAGGATCTACAAAGGCAGAATGAATATCAAGCACCTAGAAGGAGAGTTCCGCTTCTACAGCCTAGAGGTTTCTGGGGGCCACCTTCTCTATCTGGTCCTCTCAAAGACTTCACCTTTCCTCCCCCACAGGATTTTCTGATTGACAAGACTTATCCTTCCTGGTCCCATTGCTTTTTCATTCTCAGGCTCTGGCATTCATCTGTGTAGTTTATGCAGATACTCTGAAATGCTACTCTGGCACCCCCATGCGTTGGCATCCCTGCCAAAAGGATGGATCGTAAATTTTGGATCCAACACACTTGCAAATGTTTAGCTTCCTTTGGCCTGAACGTTGTTCAACGAGCAAGGAATCAAGAGTTGATCCTTTTAGCTTCCACTGTTGTTTAGTCCCCTCCACAGTCAGGCTGCTAAAACAATGTATCCAAAGTGAATATAGTGGTCATGTAGCAACCGCACAAGCTCCCATTCATTGACATCTACCATATTACAAGTGCTGTTCTATGTAATGTGTAATTCAGACAACAGCCCCTTTTATAATGAGAAACTGAGAGTCAGAGAGATCAAAAAACTTGCATAAATTCATTCAACTAGGTAAGTGACAGCGTTGGGCTATGACCCAGGTGTGTCTGAGCCTACACCCGTGCTCTTTCTGCAATATTTCCCTGGTATGGATTCATTTCCCCTTTTGGTGTTCCAAGTAGCTTTGCTATTTATAAAAAGAAAGAACTGAGCACATGCCTCATCTAAGGCATTTGGTGAGGTAAGGATATCAAAAAGGAATTCACTGTGAAAACAAACGAACTTTGAGCAGTCGTATTGCACAAAGCAGATTTACTCAGTGACTGAAATACCCTCCAAATTTATCTTCCCTGATAAAATGGCCACCATTTATTAAAAGGCACTTCTATTATCGAATTGAGATTTTATAAGTAGTTTGTTTTGTCCACTAGATTAGAAGTTCCTAAGAGGAACTCAAAAATGTTTTTTTGAATGAATAAAATAATTGGTTGGAATTCTGGACAGGGATTTTCTATCTTGCTTAACTGCTGTCTGAAAATAAAATAAACTGACTTGTCAGAGATAGCTTGTAACCAGAATGATAGTAACTTCTCTACGGTCCCTCAATTTACATGAAAATCTAATACAGATGGATTGATTCCTGTATATCTTTTCCTCAATTAAGAGAATCTTGCATTGCTTCTATGTTAGTGAAAAAAATCACTCTAAGTCCTAGCTAAAGGATGCTAAAAATAAAAAGGCACTGAACACTGGTTGCAAGACCAGACACAAGGCAAGGCAAGAGGCGTGAATGTTATTCTTATCTGTAATTAAACAAAATAGATTGACAAAACCTATTGTTGACTCTGTGGATGAGGAGAATCATGAACACTTTCCAGTAAGCAGGGTGGTAGATGGAAATCCATTTATTGCCCATTTGAGGTGTGTAAAATTTCTCGACATTCTCTTAATTTGGTGGGCGGTCTTTGCTATTCTTGTAAATGAGCCTAGAATTTCTACAGGTTCTCTAGTGCACTCAATCCCCCTACTCCTCAGACATAAGATTTTACCCCCCAAAGTTCCCACCATTTGTGGCTACAGAGGGACTGCTGTCATGGGGGAAATTGTACAGTACCTGGTGTGCTCACAGGGAGGGGAGATGTGTGATACCAGCTCAATACAAGGTTGGCATAAGGGAAGCCATAGTGTAGAAAAGAAATCATATTGTTACTTTGAATGACCTGGTTAACTAACCCAGCTGGATAGGCACCCTCCAGGAGATATGCATGCTCTGTAGATTTTACAGCCCCTCCTAGCTGTGATAAGTTGATAACTTTGTTCTTTTGAGTTCTTTAGGCATGCGATGACCCCTGGGGCAGAGAGTCTATGCTGAGAGACATCATCAATGACAACGGAAAGATCTGGGTATAGGGTGTTGCTCTGGTCGCTGATGTATTTCCAGTAAAACAAAAGATTATTAGGAACTAGGACCAGATGTCTGCCTTCACCCAGAGATCAGATGCCTTCCCCACCCGCAGACCAGCCTCCTATATAACGGGCCTGTAGTCTTTGTTCTGTAAGATGGTTCTTTCAGACGTTGGCCAGCTATCTTCTCCCTTGCTAACAAGCTATAATAAAACCCTTTCTCTCCTACTACCTTGCCTCTTGACTATTGCCTTGTCTCGCGGCAGGCAGACGACCTTCCTTGGGCTGTAACATGTGGGGCTCAATACATGATGACAGAAGTAAGTGACCATAATTTGAGAGAATAACTCACTTACCTTTTAGAAAACATCACTGATTACCTGAGGCAGGTCACACTTGGGAGACACTGACAAAGGGAATGACTTGAAAGGACAGAGCTTGCATGCGAGAAGAGATTTTCACATGTTGAGGAATATGGGGTAACTTTTTGGGTTCAAAACTGATTTGACTTGAACTAAAAAGCCAGACTTATGGCCTATCAAACATACATTGTCCATCTGCTTAACCATTAGAGTAAAGCCTGCACTCTTAAGAATGCATACTTGCCTTCCTACGCCCTATTGGTAAAGTCATATTGGTAATGCTGGATTAGTCCCTTTCCTGACATCACGGTCATATTGACCTGCTAATTTGCAACTAAATATCTCTTTGAAATCTTGATGAATATGTATCCTGGGTGTGTTTAATGTATGTTCTTTGTTCTAAAAAGATATAAGACTGTATTGAAAACCATGCTTCTCCGAAACGTTTTCTAAGGCCTTCCCAGGTTATAATCCTCACTCTGGCTCAAGTAAAACTTATTGTATTTCTCTTATCTGTGGGAGGGTATTGGTTATTTTGCATCGAGACATGTGCACCCCTGAGTGAGTGTGGTGCTATCAGGCCCTAAAAACTGTATCACTTCCTTTCACTTTGGAGGTGATGCAGATGGCTGGTGGAACTACCGGGAGTCTGGCTCACCGAGACTTCCTGACACTTTTGAACTAAACAAGGGTCCTTGTACATGGATGGGTTAAAGCCCAAAGTCCTTCCCAAGTTGCCTGAAACAATCTAACTGTTCCCTGTGATGGCGTAAGACCTGGAACACAGGCACCAGGATGAGGCTTGTTATCATTCTCTTTCATTTCTGTGGTGACCAAAAGAACCTCCCTCACCACTTTTTGTAGCTTATTCTTAAGCCCTTCCAAGTATCCCTACTGTCACTTCCCCCACTCCAGTGCCCCATGGGAGGGAACATCCTCAAATGCCCCTCCCTCTCTTCCTCTGCATCAACACACCGAAAGTACTGACCTCACCTTTCCTCTCCCACACTCCCTCAGTCTTTCCTCAAGCCCTGCCTGCTGGTGCTAAAACACTGCAGCCTAGTTGCCAATTAAGAGAAAAGAGAAGCTCCTGGAAAGAGAAGGAAGTTGCATTCCAAAGCCTAGGGCTCCATCTGCACTGTAGCCGGTAATTGACAATTTAGTCTTTCATGGGGTCATCACTAACACTGCTTGTCCACAGGAAGTAAACACTGTCTTCTAAGAGATCTGCTGGTTTGTCTAGTGACAGGTCTGAATGGAGATGGCACCCAGAATACTGCAGTCCCTTAGTGACTGGGGAAGTATCTGATTAGTCAAGTTGCCATATGTTTTATTGGTAGTGACTAAATTGTGCTTTTTAAAGAGTCTGAGTGTGGAAATAAAGAAGGGAATCAAAGTTTGCCGTGTGCCTACTGCACACCTGCGTAGTAGGGAGCACTGGGTAGGGTAAATGCATACATTTTGGAGTCATCTCCACCTGGGTTTGATTTGAGCTTCCTTCTCCAGCTGTCTGATATTAATCAAATCACATACTTCTTTGACATTCTTCTTCTGTGTATTGTGCATAATATTCGCTTTCCCGTAGAATGTGGTGGGGATCAAGTGAGAGAACAGACCTAAAGCTCCTACCATAGTGGATGACAGAATGTTAGTTATAATTATCAGGTAATTATATATTGAATATGTTATTTCCTCAAACCTCCAATTAATAATGTAGGGTAGGGGCTATCAACTTCGTTTGACCAGATAAAAGAACTTAAGCATCAAAATGTTAACTCGCTGAACATCATTCAAACCCTGGTCTGATTGGATCCCAAATTGTGATTTTTCTACCACCTTGAGGGGACTTAAAGAATGTATTGGCTGCGTATGTCGGTGGCAACGAGGCAACTGAAATTAATGACCCCATGGACAGAGAACAATGATCTCTCAAAGCACGTCAGCTGTAAGATGCAACCTACCAAGGTCATCTGTATAATTAGCAACCCTTTGGAGCCAGCCTCCCTGGACTAGAGCCAAGGAGCTTTTCCACACACTTTGCCATAGAAATGCCATAGCCATGGCCATTCCCTTCTCAGGCTGCTGAAGTCAAAGTTTGTCAGAAATAGGTGAATGTGAGACAGGGCACATAAGCCTTCTTTCCAGCAAAGTTTCACCAAGTCAGGTTCAGAATGTGATTCTTTCTAATTTTTTTTTGCAGGGAAAGATTTGCCCTGAGCTAACATCTGTTGCCAATCTTCCTTTTTTTTTTTTCCTCCCCAGAGCCCCAGTACCTGGTTGTATATCCCAGTTGTAACTCCTCCAGGTTCTTTTATGTAAGCCACCACCACAGTATGGCTACTGACAGCTAGGTGGGAAACGAACTGGGAAACGAACCTGGGTCACCAAAGCGGTGAGAACACCAAACTTTAACCACTAGGCCCTCAGGGCTGGCTCCAGAATGTGAGACTCTTGGCCCCACTGTGGAGTGGGCCCTACGCTTTGACTACTTGCTTCTCCTTTAGGTCCTGGGATGGACTTTGCTTCCTTACTTGGCAGGTGTCAGGACCAGTTGCCATTTCCTCTCTGTCTCAGTCAGGGTGGGACACATAAACAGATGAAAATGAACATGGGGGCAGTGTTGTGTGTTGTGAGTGCATGTGTTCTGTGTGTAGGGAGGGGAGAGAGTGGGGGAGTTAGCGTTGTGAGGCAAGAGGCCTCAGCATCCCTGGGTGTCAGAGAGAGAAAGAGCAGCAGCCTCCTTCTGCACGGTTCGCATCCTATCAGGGCTTTAGACTCTGTCCAGAGTATGGAATCCGGGACTAGAACCTCATCTGGCTCCACCATAGAGAGAATGCCACTCCCCGCGTTAAGATTCCTCTCATTCCACTGAGTGCTTAGACGATCATGAGCAGTCCTCTCCCCACTCAGAGAGAGGAGAGGCAGGTACAGGTGAGGCGCGTGGATCTGGAACAGGACGTCCTAGATGTGAATCCCAGGGCTACCTTGTGGAGCTGTGTAAACTTGCCCGACTTATGTAACTTCTCTAAGGCTCGGTCAGCTCATCTTAAAACAGAAATAATCACAGCTATGTCATAAGATTGTCAGAAGGATTAAATTAGTTAACACATAAAATGTGCTTTAAAAGATACTAGCACACGGTAAATGCTGAATGAACGTTGGCTGTTGCTACTCCAGTGAGCAGAAGCAGGTCCCTTGTACAAGAAGCACAGGAGAGTAAGAAAACTTTGGAGACACTCGGACCTCAATTCCTCAGAGTTGGGGCGGCTTTGAAAAATTTATTTAACCTTTCTTCAGCTTTATAAAATAAGTTCAATTGCCCTAAACTTTGTAGTTCTCTGTTCTTTTCCTACCTATTATCAGGTAATGTCTTTTGTTATACTGAGGTTAATTTAGAAATGTGTGGTTAATATAAACAAAATATCTAGAAAAGATTTCCCTTCTCCACAACTGTTCAGGGGTCCCTTAGAAGAATGGACACCAATTTTATTAACTATTTTATTAACTTTTAACAACTCAACAGGCATGGTCCTGTTTGATTGGCACCAAAGTGTAGTCAGTTCTGTTCAGGAAAATGGCATCCCTCTGCCCTTTCACCCTCTACCCTAAATCCACGATTCTAGAACTATTAACTCGCTGAACAACTGTGGGCACACCAAACCAATATTTGACAGAAAGGCAGGTCAGCTATTCCTCTACTGACCAATATCACCCCTCTTGTTGCCTTATGAGGGATAACATAAAATTACTTGTGACTTGAGCTGGTCTTCCCTCAGCTCTTAACAGAGGAATGGTTATGAGTTAATTTCTACAACCTCAATATAAACTCTAGGAACGTCTCTTAGACATTAGTAATATCGTGAGAGGATTCTGGCCCCATCACAACATTCCTGAATGGTATGACTCAATGTGCTTTTGTCTTACCTTGTACCTAATAACTCAATATCTTCTTTAGGGGCCCTACATGCATCCTTCCACCCTGACTGTGCCATAGAGAGGCTGAGTCCGTGGTAAAATTGCAGCCTCAGTGTCCCTCCACCATCTAGACCTGAGAACTTGCCTCCCAACCTAGTCATACAGAGAAGTCAAGTAAAGGACAGAGGAGGATTTGGCAAAAACCTCTGCATTCACCGGAGACAAACATTATAGCTCTAGAAATCTACAGGAGCCTTGAGAACAATTCAGTTTCTCTGGGAGAAGAGCCAACTTGGCTGGAAAACATGCAAGTCAGTATTTGAGATGAGTTCAAAGTCTCCTTTGGGCCTGACCTACACTTTCCATCTCCAGGCCCACCCCAAGAAGGCCCTCGGCATCTCCCTGGGGTTGGGGCGGGGCACTACACCTTCCCACACTAGTTACGTCGCAGTCTAAGGGCTCTTCAGCATTATTTCTAGGGAACAGTCAACCAAGCAACAGTCTGGGCCCTGTTTTAGGGGGTCCTGGGACTTCAGAGCACAGACCACGGCTTAGGTCTGCAACCAGCAGCCAGGGAGGCGGGGCTCAGGGTCCAGGACTCCGGAAGCCTGACGCTCCCTGGAAACTCGGTTCTGTGATCCCCACAGACACCGCTGGTGAGTCAGGCTCTCCTCCCCTTCCCAAACTCCCTCAGGCGGCTGACTGACCTGCTTTGACTCCTTTTTGCTTTCAAGGCCGCTCTTGATAGTCGTCTTAACCAGATTTTACAGTTTACAAGAGGGCTGATTCCTCTCTGCTGTTCACAGTTTGCCAAAATGGGCAGGTACGGGCTATGGAAAAGCCGCCTGTGGGCTCGGGGAACTTCAACAGTCTTTTGCCTATGCAATCATCTAGTGTAATTTAGGTTGTATTTTCTAAAGATGAATTTGTAAGAAGCCAACATTTTCTATGGGGTAATAACAAGTGCTTACTACAGTAGCGTGAATGATGGGCATGCAAAACTGCTAAAGGAGGGGCTGGCCCCGTGGCGGAGTGGTTAAGTTCGCGCGCTCCGCTGCAGGCAGCCCAGTGTTTCGGTGGTTCGAATCCTGGGCGCGGACATGGCACTGCTCATCGAACCATGCTGAGGCAGCGTCCCACATGCCACAACTAGAAGGACCCACAACGAAGAATATACAACTATGTACTGGGGGGCTTTGGGGAGAAAAAGGAAAAAATAAAATCTTTAAAACAACAACAACAACAACAAAAACCAAACTGTTAAAGGAGCAGAGACAGGAGAAAGATGGCCTTGTGGTGTTTGGGGATTAGAAGTGCAGCCCTCAGGTCAGAGATAAGGGAACGTTTTCTGGGAAGCTGGGCACTTTCTCAATGCTTTCACGCTTAATTCTCAGATCCAGTTTATGGAGATGAGCGTTGCTCTCATTTTAAAGATGAGGAAACTGAGGCTCAGAAAATTTAAGCTGTCCAAGTTCACTGAATTAGTGATAATTAGAAGAGCTAGCACAGTGGTGACCATGCATGCCAGGAATTCTCCTGAGAGCTTTACCCATATTAACTTACATAATCCTTACAACAATCACCCTATGGAGGAGAGACGGCGCTGTGTACTGCTGTTTTTTATCATCCTCACTTTTCTGTAGAGAAAGTTGAGGCAATGAGATATTAAGCGACCTATTTTTTTTTTTTTTTGAGGAAGATTAGCCCTGAGCTAACATCTACTGCCAATCCTCCTCTTTTTGCTGAGGAAGACTGGCCCTGAGCTAACATCTGTGCCTATCTTCCTCCACTTGATATGTGGGACGCCTACCACAGCATGGCTTGCCAAGTAGTGCCATGTCTGCACCCGAGATCCGAACCAGCGAACCCCGGGCCACTCAAGCGGAACGTGTGCACTTAACCGCCACGCCACTGGGCTGGCCCTTAAGTGACCTATTAAAATCACCCAACTGATGGCAGAGCTGGGATGTAGGCCCAGGTCAGACTCCAAGCTCTACTCCTTTAACCCAGGTTTTTCTGCATTCTTTTTCCCAGAAAGTAATGGGAATTGGATTTTTATCCCAGGCCCAGCTGATTTCAAATACCACGCCCCCTTCCACTATACTTAAATTCAAATAATTGGTTGATTTCATATGCATGTGTGCATGAGTGTGTATGTGTGTGTGATATGGAGATAAGTTCAAATTATGCAATTCTAGACACCTCAGGCAGCCTGTAACAATTGCTTCTTAACTATGTTCTGGTGGCTGTGTTGGAAAAAGGCTCAGGATCTATCCTTCATGAGACAGAGAATCAGCTCGCAGAAAATACCAAGAATGTCAGCCAATGTAGAAACAAGTGCTCAAGATCTAATGGTGGCACAGGGCAGCTGGCTCTGATTATACTCCTCCCTGAGGACACAGACATTTCCTGTTCATTTTGGAGTCTCTATGGCCTTCCTCTATGAGTGGAAGACGGGTTCTAGACTCGTTTTGTGTTTTTTGGTATAAATTCATTAAATTTTGTTTGTTGTACTGAAATAAGATTGCCTTGGGTCTGAAAAAAATGGATGTAGCTAGATGGACAAAGGGGAAAGTGGAGAATATTTCAGGAGGAGGGAACAGAGAAAGCAAAGGAGTGGAGGCTAGAATTAAGCATGATGTCTCTGATGCAGGCGTATGATTGGTTTGACTGGAGCAGAAACTGAGTTTGGGTAAATGAAAAATGAGTGTGGATAGAGGATGTAGATAGATCATGGAACATCACATAGAGGTGTATCAAATGGGTGTGTTTGGCCAAAGGGAGCCATTGAAGATTTAGGGAGAAAGTCAATGACAGGAACAACTCTGGAGGAAGATTGCTGTGGTCAAAGGAGACTGGATGAGTTGGAAGGGACAGTCCAGGAAGTCATCTGGGAGATGGCTTCAGTCAGACAGGAGTGAGAGAATGGAGCTACTGCAACCAAAATGGTGACGACATGGCAGTCCCCAGAAAACAGTTACAGAATCTCAGGGAGGAATGGATCATAGAGATCATCTCCTCTAGCTGCCTCCTTCTCCTGCACCCCCAGGCATCAGGCTTAATTATCTTAATGATTTTCTAGTCCACTGACTGTCCAGTGTTGGAAAGAAAACTGAAAGGGATGGAGAACTCATTACCTCCTTTCCTCTTTTTAAAAAACTCTATCAGAAACATCTTTGTAGTTGGTAGGCCTCGTAAATTTCATACATTGGTCATTTCAAAAGAAGAAACAGCTGTTCTGAGGAAGGAACATGATATTTAAGAGAACAATGAAAAGAGTCAGAAGCTCTGAGTCCAAGGCTCGTAGGTGGCTTGGAGCAAGTCAGGTAAACTTTGTGTCTTAGTCACTTCTGTGAAAATGGGGAGAAGACATGTCCTGCCTAGTTCTCTGGTCTATTGGAAGACCAAATGATAAACCTTGTGACAATGTTCTGGAAACTTCAAAATGCCTCACAAAGGAGAGGAGGATATGATTGTTAATGCTCCACAGGAGGGAATATAGTATTGTTTCGTGACAGAGAAAGCTGAATCCAAATTCCAGCTCTGACACTTGCTAGCTGTGTGATTTGGGGCTACTTCTGTAACCTTCGTTTCCATAGCTGCAAAATGGAATAAAAACAGTCCTATCTCAGGAAGTTGTTGTAACAACTAGATTTGATAAAGAACTTACAAGCGCTTAGCACAGGGTCTGCCTGATATATAATAGATAATGAATAAATACTATTACTATTATTGATAAATCATGTCTGCCTGCATACAGATGAGTGGAGAGAGAGGAGTCAAATCCATGGACTTGAACTTGAGCGAGTAAAGAAATGATGGTCATATCGACAGGATTAAGAATGTGAGGGAAGCTGGTTGGGATGATCTGGCAGATGTTTTGAAACTGTGCAACTCCTGGCACAGCTCTGTATGTTTATACACATGCCACAGGCAGTATTTGGACAGTGGCTGTTTTTTGGGCCTGCTCAATATCGAGCGGCTGTGTTCTCTCTCTGACACACGTATAACAAGAGTTGATGGAGTGAAATATAATGCAGGCGTTCACAGCCCATTCTGCCTAGAGCCATGCCATAAACAATCAGAAGCTCAATGCTTTGTTACCAGATAGAGTGTCATGTTTAGATGCCAAGATGCTGAAAGAAATGTCATCACCCATGCATTCCTGTGGAGGGGCCATCCCGTTCTTGGCCAGGATGACTGTTTGGCAGAAAAGTCATGCATCTGTAGACGCTCAGACGTAAAACCCATGCAGAAGGAAGGTACATTGTTAGAAGGGCTCTTATCACAGTGGTTTTAGCTGCTTACTTGAATTTCGCGACCCTTCTAAAAGATGCTTTTCAGTCAGTAACCAAGTCTTAGGTAAAAGATGAACTAGAATTAGCAGATTAAAGGCACGTGCTGGTGACGGTGATGCTTGTGGGAGCTGCAGAGAGGAGTGTCCTTGTACCAGCCAGGCAAGTTAAGAGCATGAGTTTGATGTCTTTTGTGTCCAGGAGACAGCGAGCTTTGGAAACTCTGTATCTCTCAAGAAAGTTTCTTCAATTGCCTGTTAGACAAGCTGATCTCCCCCAGGAGATCCCCTTTTTACAGATCAAGAAGCTGACGTGAGAGTTTACACAGCTTGCCCCCAGTCACACAATTTGTCGTGTTTCCTCTCCACATCCGACTATGCTAAGAAGGGTGAAAATAATAATTTGGAGAAGATAGGACAAATAAAGGCAAAGCAATACTCAGTTGATAGAAACCATGTCATCTCTGGGTTGGCAAAGGACTTGATACCAGAAGGATGTTGATAGAAGCATTCAACTAACTCATCCCACATAATAAATTTCTAGTTATTTATCCTGGAATTACTTCTGCTTCTTCACCTTGAAATATCTTCTATAAAGTGATGATTCCTAAATATCTCCTCCCAGTCCAGATCTGTCTCCTGAGATCACGAATCCTATATCCATTGCCCACCAGACTCTACACCTGGACACTTTGTAGGTGTCTCAAATCAACATGTTCAACAAGACTTACCATCTTCTCCAGTTCCTATGACCCTCCTCTACTGCCAGTTGAGGCGAGTGCCACCACCTTCCAATCAGAAAAGCCAGCACAGGGGTGTCATCCTCAGCCCCATCTCTCCCTACATCTAATTCCTCACAATTTCTGTCAGCTTTACCTCCCAAACATCTCTCAGTCCTGTCTCCTCATCCCCATCTCCAGGACCGCCATATGACTTCTCACGCAATCTCTCTATCTCATGGGGTAGATTTCTCTTCCTAATTGCTCTCCCGGACTCGTTATTTTCTCTGCTCACCTCACCCCCATTCTGTCCATGCTGTAACCAGAATGGTCTTTCTCAAATTCAAATTTTGTACAGCTCTTCTACTTAAAATCTTTCAATGCTGATCCTTCAGGACAGAATAAAGTTCCAAGGAATGACATGGAAGAGCCTTCAAAATTTGGCCCTTGCCTCAATTTCTAGCATCATCCCTTGCTGCTCTCCCTATGAACTATAGCAGACTCTTTTGGGTGCCTTGCACACATCCCTTGGCCTTATCACATCAGTGTGAAGAAGCCAACTTCTAGGGGTGAG
Organism: Equus quagga; assembly: GCF_021613505.1. Taxonomy (NCBI): domain Eukaryota; kingdom Metazoa; phylum Chordata; class Mammalia; order Perissodactyla; family Equidae; genus Equus; species Equus quagga. Next base: position 96,360,972 of record NC_060272.1, read on the forward strand.
TATCTGCTTGTATTAGCATGAGGCTTGCTCTGGTGCCTCAGAAGGCTTCTTTGTCAGGCACACACAGCAGGCCACAAGAACCAGGGAACTGATACCCCTGGAGTTGTCCCCAACCAATGACGGGGATTTGACATATGAAGACCATAGCTCCATTGCCCTTCTGAGGAGATGACCCTGTGGCCTGTGTTCTATACCATTTTCCACGGTTTTGCCTTAGGTCTGAGCTCCAGCCACACTTTGCGGTAGCTGGCTTGATAACACAACCTTTATTGGCTGCCTTCTCTCCCCTCTCTTGCTTTCCCACTTCACCACTGACATTTCCTTTCATTTTCCAAATAAATCTCTTCCACTTGAATCTTTTGTCAAGGTTGGTTTCTGAGGGGACCAGCTAAGACACATCCCTATGCTCTGGCATTCCCAAGAGACTTCCTGTCCCCAAGCCCATCACATACTCTCCCACTTAAAAGATCCATTTGGTCTGTGCCAATTCCCTTCTCTCTTCCCCCAGAAAACTTCTACTCATTCTTTACAACTCAAAGCTTTACTGTGAAGCTTTCTCTGAATCTTTCCTACCACACCATTATGCAGCTGAATTGATTTTCTTCTGTGCTCTGAAGTGTTTTGGGCATATTTTTAATATATCCTACGTATCAACTGGTATTTCCCATGATCTTGACCACTACTTGCCACAGGATAAAGTGCTCAAACATTTTGATAAATAAATAGATTGACATGTTTGGAATTAGGGATGCAAAAAAGAGTCACCTGATAGCTGAAAGCTCCATGGAAATATATTCATTAATTCATTCAACATATAATTATTAAGCATCTACTACATGTCAGGCTCTGTTCCAGGTATTTGGGATAGAAAAGTGGGCAAAATGCAAGTGTCTTCCCTGGTGGAGCTTACATTACAGCACAGGAGATAGATAGTAAACCACAAATACAATCAATCAGCTAGTACATGTTCTATGGTTGGTACCTAATAAATGCTATGGGAAAAAAAAGGTGAAGACGTCAAGCAAATCAGGGAGCATTGGTGAGGGGCAGGGATGGGAATGCCGGTGTGAGTAGAATGTAATGGGATCCGGACACCATAACAACAGACTCCAAGAAGAAGATGTGCACATTAGGCTGGAGTTGTTCTAAAAGTTAGTTGACAAGGTTAATTACCAACATGCAGTACAATAATTTTGCTTCCAGTAGACTAGACATTTGTGGGTCAGAGTACACAGCCCTATTCTGTCTAGGCTTGTAATATCCTTAGTTCAAAATGACTGTTTTCCTAGACATGTGGTCCCCAGGCAAATTGCCTGCTGTGAATCCAATTTTTAATGCAAAATGTCTTTCCAGCACAGAAGTTCACTGCCAATTTATTGAGGTTCATGGAGAGAATGATATTGGTTGACAAAAGTGTAATAGAGAGGGGTACTAAGTTTCAGGAGGCATAGTGGAGAGATGAAGCAGCCCAGGGACTATGCATCCAGGAAAGCAGACATTCTCAACTAAAATCACATCACAGTGACCATCAACCCACTTTTCCGAAAAACTGTCCAGGTTGAAATAAAATACTGCATGAGCAATCAGAATTATTGTGCCCTACCTAATACACTACTCGTTCATAGAGCAAATTTACCTTTTGAACATTCTTGTTAAAAGAACTGCAAAGAGTAGGGGATTAAATGGGATCCAGGGGGTATAAGAATATTTTTAGGAGTGAATGATTTAAAAATAAGATTGACAGAGATGCAAGGGAGATGATGGCTTACTCTAATGGAAGGCTCTAAAAATAAAATTCTGAAAATATCAATTACAAAAGAACTTGATGAGGAAGAAAAGGCAAGAGGCACTTAAAGAAATCAGTACCGCTTCACAGAGAGCTCTCAGTTTGGTATTTCAATATCTGTAAGGCAGCCAGAGCTTTCAGGATTTCCTGCTGGGAGTGCCCCATCACTGCGGGAGATGGGATATTGAGGAGGGCTGCTGAGACTTTTCAGTAGCTTCCTGGAGCACATGGTACAATCCAGATCCTTTACATGGCACACAGGGCAATTCACGATCGGACCCGGTCAGCACTGTTAGTTCATCTCTCTCACACTGCCCCCCAGCTCCCTGCACCCAAGGCTCCAAAAGGGAGAAACTTCTGGCACTTTCCAGATGCTCCACCTGTTTCACACCTTTCTGTCTCTTTCCGGTCCCTCTCTCCAGCTCCATCTTTCCACTTCCACCTCCTGCCCAGAGGGCTGACAACCCCTGTAGAGCGTTTGTAAAGCATTTCCTCTCCAAGTTCTTTTCATAGCCCATGTTGACACATCAGGGCATTGTCTCCCTAACATTTTTCTGTCTCTGTTACAGAATAAAACCCATCTGGACAGGGTTCCTCATTATATTACATCCCGTGTGTCTAGCACAATACTTGGCACATAGTAAGTGCTTAATAAAAGGTGAGTAAATGGATAGAGTTAATGAGTTAATGTCAGATAAACACAAAAGAGAAGCAGGAAGCATTTAACAATCCAATGAACACTCCTTCAGTGATTTAAAGTGTACCACACAGCAGGGCTGGCTCAGTGGTATAGCAGTTAAGTTCGCACATTCTTCTTTGGAGGCCTGGGGTTCACGGGTTCAGATCCCCGGCACAGACCTATGCACTACTTATCAAGCCAACCTGTGGCAGGTGTCCCACATAAAGTGGAGGAAGATGGGCATGGATGTTAGCTCAGGGCCAATCTTCCTCAGCAAAAAAGAAGATTGGCAGCTGATGTTAGCTCAGGGCTAATCTTCCTCAAAAAAAAAAAAAAAAAAGAAAGAAATAAAATAAAGTGTACCACACAGCAATGTCCTCATGAGGGTATATTATTATTTCTATTTTACTGATGAGAAAGTGGTGGCTAAGAGGGTTAGATGACCTCTCCAAGTGTGGTAGACTGAATAATGGCTGCCAGACATCTGGGTCCTCATCCCTGGAACCTGCAAATGTTACCTTATATGGCAAAAGGGATTTTTGCAGATGTGGTTAAATTAAAGATCTTGAGATGGGGAGATTATCCTGGCTTATCAGGGTGGGCCCAAATATCCTTATAAGCAGGAGACAGAGGGAGATTTTGCTACAGAAGAAGGTGATGCAGTGACTTCAGCAGAGAGAGAGATTTAAAGGTTCTACTGCTGGCCTTGAAGATGGAGGAAGGCACCACAAGCCAAGGAACGCAAGACATACAGCTCTAGACACTGGACCAAAAGGAAACAGTTTCTCCCCCAGGCCCTCTGGGAGGCTGGTCCTAATGACACCTTGAGTTCTACCTAGTGAGACCCATTGCTGACTTCTGACCTCTAGAACTATAAGAGAATAAATATGTATTGTTTTAAGCCACCAAGTTGTGGTTATTTGTTACAGTGGTCATAAGATACTAATACACCAAGATTCCAAATGCAAGTTAGAAATAGAAGAGTTAGTGGATGTGTTCGTCCTGACTCTGGAGCTCCACCGTTAAGAGCTGGGTGGTTTGGGATGAGTCATTTAACCTCACAGTCTCAGGGCAGAAAGCCATGTGGGATACCATTCTTGCAGGAGAGGTGTCAGGCAACAGCCTTGTTCACTCTCTCTGAGGTGGGCCCTGGAGCATCCTAATGCTTACCTTATCGCTCCCCTTGTAGGCAGGACACTTGTGAGAAGAGGCAGCCTGTGCCCTGCTCACCATCCAAAGGTCCCATAGCAGCCCTGCCAGGGAGAGACACAGGGAGCATCCTGCAGCTGTGGGAGAGTAGGGGTAGGGTATGGGGCAGGGAAAGGGAGGGAGGAGGGGTGCTTTGTATGCACCCACATGTATCACTGTGCATCATCTCGTTTAAGCCTCAGTCATGACGCTGTTATTACTTCTTTTTTATAAATGAGGAAAGTGAGGATTAGAGAGATTAAGTAGTTTATTCAAAGTTATGTGGTAGGGGGAAGAGCAGGTTCTTGAACCCAGATCTCTCTGATCTCATTACTAGGTTTGTGCCTAACATCAGTGCTGGTGGTCTCAAGGTGGGGCCAGCAGCAGCGCAGAATCACTTGGGAATTTATTAGAATGCAAATTCTCAGCTTCCACCTAGAACCTACTGAATCAGAAACTCTGGGTGGGGGGAGAGTGGGGACAGGAATCTATGTTGGAACAAGCTCTCCAGGTGACTGTGAGGCCCATCAAGATTGAGAACCACTGCCCTAAGCTGTTCTTCTTAGAGTCCTTTGGAAGGACAATCACCATCTCGGCCCAGGCCCTGGATGTGTGTTACTGTGAGTTACCACTCGGCGCAAGCAGTAGGAAGTGGCCAATGTGCATGGTGCAAGAACATTCCAGATTTACCATCCCGGACATCCTGGTGGCTGTGGCATCAGGCCTTTTGATGGAGGTATAGGAGAGAGGAAGAGGGGGATCCAGCAGAGAGTCAGAAATTCTGCTGACTGCCTGCAGAGTGAGTTTGATATGAAATACTTAGTAAGATACAGATAAACAGCATCTCTCTTGTATTTTAGAGTTTTCTGATAATTAGCCTGGACAACAAAAGGAGACTGACGTTGTTTCTGTTGACATCACTAGCTACATTTTTAAAGCCCCTGCCTGTATCTGGAATTCTTGGTGTTAGATGTGGTCCCTCTGTTCTTGGAGCTTATAAGACAGACAGAATGAACCGTAATGATCAGAAGCCCGGAGAACGCATACCACAGAATGGGGCAGAGCCTGAACCAGGTTCTGGAGGAGAGTCTCAGGCCTCCATGTTCTCCTGGCCTCGTGAGGATTTAGTGAGCTTGGATGTTCCTGGATGATTTTTCTATGATGCAGCTTCCTTTCTGGCACAGGTATCGGAGGTCAAGGGGCCCCAGTCCACCCCCCAGAAGCCCTCTGTGGTCTGTGAAAATCTCGCCACCTCCTCACACTGTTATGTGGGAACAGCATAAGTGGGTCTTCAGTCTCCAGTTCTGGGTCATCGCATTTTACTACCAGAGTTGGAGTGGGGAGGTGGCAGGTTGATTATGGGCAAAGGACAGGTAGGTCTAATCTAATAGCTGGATAATAGCAAACTAAGCTATGTATATTTTGGTGGGGGGAAAAAGTCCGAAGATAAAATCTTTCTGGGCAGTAGCCCTAAAGAAATAATAGATATTGAATAGTGAGAATGGGGAAAGACCATTTTTCAGCTTCTGGTTTTTATATAACCCTTTAGACTTGTATATTTCGAGATGACATCTTTGTCGAACCAACTTCCAGTTTCTCCTCTTGTGCTCATTCATCTGCTTCCAACATAGTTTGCAAGATGTAGGCAAAGTGTGCATCAACTCAGTAGTCATCCAGCCAGTGACTTGAAGTTTTTGATTTTACATAATTTAGTTCTCAAAACCAGCAGAAGCACCAGCACTTTACTTGTCCTGCCTCTACAATTGTGCCACAGTATTTTCATTCTTTCATTCTTTTACTCATTTAAAAACTATTTATTGAGCACATGTTATGTGCCAGTAACTGTGCTAAGTATGGAGGAGACAATGGTAAGAAAAAGCAAATGCACTTCCTGCCCTCATGGAGCGTACAGTCTGAAGCGGGAGACAGACGTCAAGCAAATAATCACAACAGCAAATGTGAACTTGTGACTCCAGCAGTGCTGTGGGAGGAGGTAACTGGGCTGGGGGTGGGAGTAGGGGACACGATGTCTGCAAAGGTTCCACACGAGAGGAGGCTTGGCCAATGTGGGGACTGAGAGAAAGCCAGAGTGGACAGAAGGGAGACAGGAAGAGAGAGAAAGAGGGAAGAAATGGAGGGGTGAGAGGAGAGCTTGCAGGGTCTTCCAGACCTTCAAGGGTCCTGTATTTATCCCCAAAATGACAGATTTCAGTGGGACAGCGTTGTGATCAGATTTGCATTTTGAAAACATCATGTTGGCGTTTTCATAAAGCTGGGACTGGGGAGGGCGTAGGAGAGTGGTTTGCAGATCGCTTTTGGCAAGTGGTGAATGTAGCCAACTCTGTGTGATAGTGGTGGGGCTGGAGGGAGTGAAGAGGACAGACTCAAGGGATTTTCAAGAGGTGAATTAGCTAGATTTGGTGGTAGATCAGATATAGAGCAAGAGGGAAGGATCAAGGATGAATCCAAAGTTTCTGGCTTAGGTAATAATAATAACCAACACATAGTGTGTCTAACACATACAGGTACTGTTCTAAGTGCTTTAATCATTTTAAGTCGTTTAATCTTCACAACATCCATGAAAGAGAGATACGATTATCATCATCCTTATTTTACAAATGGGGAAACAGAGGCACAGAGAGGCTAAGCATATTTCCTAAGATCACACAGCTAGAAAGTGACAGAGCCAGGATTTGAATCCAGCAGTCTCCTTCCAGATTCTGTGATTGTAACTATGATATTGAACTGTCTTTTGGAAAGGATGGCTAGAGATTCATTTAGATGGCGATGGATAGAGATTTATTTGGTAAAGTATCCTAGATTCCACTCATAACTTCATAAATGGGTGGGGGAAGTAGTGGGTATGCCTCCTGGCTAGAAGGACTTGGAAGACTGGGTTGTGGAAAGGAGAACAGTCAGGGGCAGCTGTGCTGTCGGAGGAAGAAGGGTGCTGGCTTCAGAAGGAAGACCTGGCTAATCATATGACCTTGAGAGAGCAACTGACCACTCCCATCCTCTGAGTCCTTGGAATGGGGATAACCCCGCTGCATTGCTAAGTAATGAACATAGAAGGCACTGGCACAGTGCCTGACCTAAAGCAAAGGATCAGGGAGCAAATGATGAATTTGAATCCGAAGTAAGGGAAGTAGAGAAGGATAAGGCTCACCCTTGTCCATCTGCTAAAACTATGGCTGATCATGCAGCCTGTTTAGGAGAACAGGCATCGAAAGTGGTCACAAGGACAGAAGTGAGTCCTCCATCTCAGTGAGTACAAATGGTACCCAGGCAGAGCTTACTGGTGAGCTGGCTGGGTTGTTAAGCAGCTGCAGACTGACTTTGTTGCTGAATCAACTGCTGAGAGCCAGTGTTGGGAGCCTGTAAACAAATCCCTAATTAACATCTTCTGCCAAATAGCCTGGATCTATCAGACTCAGGCTGGGGATCAGAACACTCTAGCTGCTCATTAGGTGTCTCTTTCATCTAAAGTGCTAACTTGCTTCGGTTCTGCTCCTTAATGGCCAGTCAAGGACTGGTCCTCCGCTGGGTCATTCCTTAGTGCGTATCCTCTAAGAACATGAAGGGCGCAGTAGTGGCTCTGAATAAATCAAAGGTAGGCTTCTCAAACTCAGGAAAGCAGTGTCCATCCATGGCAGTACTTCCTAAACTTTAATGTGCTCACAGATCATCTTGGGATCTTGCAAAAGTGCATTATGATTGAGTAGGTCTGGTCTAATTGCACTAGTTTTCCTTTTTTTTAATTTTTAAAAATTTTGTTTTATCTTTTTAAGGTATGATTGACATATATTAGTTTCAGGCCTATAACATAGTGATTTGATATTTTTATACCTTGCAAAACGATCACCACAGTAAGTCTAGTTAACATGCACCACCATACATATTTGTAAAATGTTTTTTTGTTGTGATGAGAACTTTTAAGATCTACTCTCTTAGCAACTTTCAACTATGCAATACAGTATTATTAGCTATAGTCTCCATGCTGTCCATTACATTCCCATAACTTATTTATTTTGTAATTGGAAGTTTGTACCTCATGACCCCCTTCACTCATTTTGCCTACCCCCTGCCTTTGGCACCCACCAATCTATGAGCTCTTTTTTTTTCTTGATTTTCCACATATAAGTGAGAGCATACTGTATTTGTCTTTCTCTGTCTGACTTACTTCACTTAGCACAATGCCCTCAACGTCTCACCATGTTGTTACAAATGGCAAGATTTCCTTTTTCTATGGCCGAATAATAGTCCCTTGTGTATATATACCACATTTCTTTTATCCATTCATCCATTGATGGACACTAAGGTTGTTTGCATAACTTCGCTATAGTAAATAATGCTGTAATGAACATGGGGGTGCATATACTTCTTTGAGATAGTGATTTCATTTCCTTCAGTTATATACCCAGAAGTAGAATTCCTGGATCATATGGTAGTTCTGTTTATAATTTTTTGAGGAACCTCCATACTGTTTACCATAGTGGCTGCACCAATTTACGTTCCCACTGACAGTGCACAAGGGTTCCCTTTTTTCCACATCCCTGCTGACACTTGTTATTTCTTGTCTTTTTGATAACAGCCATTCTAACAGGTGTGGGGTGATATCTCATTGTGGTTTTAATTTGCCTATCTCTGATGATTACTGACGTTGAGCACCTTTGCTTGTACCTGTTGGCTATCTGTATGTCTTCTTTGGAAAAATGTCTGTTCAGATTTCTCATTTTTTAATTGGATTTTTGCTTTTGTTTTGTCTTGTTTTTTTTTTTTTTTTGCCATTAAGTTCTATGAGTTCTTTATATATTTTGGGTATTAATCCCTTATCAGATATATGATTTGCAAATATTTTCTCCCATTTGATGGGTTACCTTTTCATGTTGTTGATGGTTTCCTTTGCTGTTCAGAAGCTGTTTAGTATGGTATAGTCCTACTTATTTATTTTTTCTTTTGTTGCCTTTGCATTTTGTGTCAGATTAAAAAATCACCACCAAGACCTGTGTCAAGGAGCTTACTGCTTATGTTTTCTTCTAGGAGTTTTATGGCTTCAGATCTTCGTTCAAGTCTTTAATCGATTTTCACTTGGTTTTTGTGTATGGTGTAAGATAGTGGTCCAGTTTCATTCTTTTTTGGTGGCTGTCCAGTTTTCCCAACACCATTTACTGAAGAGATTGTCATTTCCCCACTGTATATTCTTGGCTCCTTTGTCAGAATATAATTGACCACGTATGCATGGGTTTATTTCTGGGATCATTATTCTGTTCCATTGATCTATGTGTCTGTTTTTACACCAATACCTTGTTGTTCTGATTACTATGGCTTTGTAACATAGCTTGGAATTGGGAAGTGTGATGCCCCCAGCTTTGTTCTTTCTCAAGATTGCTTTGGCTATTCAGAGTTTTTTGTGGTTTCATACAAATTTTAGGATTGTTTGTTCTAGTTCTGTGAAAAATGCCGTTGGAATTTTCCTAGGGATTGCACTGAATCTGTAGGTTGCTTTGGGTAGTATGAACATTTTAACAGTATTAATTCTTCTAATCTATGAGCATGGAATATATTTCCATTTATTTGTTTCTTCTTCAATTTCTTTAATCAATGTCTTATACATTTCAGTGTACAGGTCTTTCACCTCCTTGGTTAAATTTATTTCTGGGTATTTTATTCTTTTTGATGCAATTTCAAATGGGATTGTCTTCTTAATTTCTCTTTCTGATAGGTAATTATTGGTGTATGGAAACACAACAGATTTTTGTATATTGATTTTGTATCATGCACCTTTACTGACTTCAGTTATCAGTTCTAACAGCTTTTTGGTGGAGTCTTTGGAGTTTTCTATATATATAATCATGTAATCTGCAAATAGTGACAGTTTTACTTCTTCCTTCCAATTTGGATGACTTTTATTTCTTTTTCTTGCCTAATTTCTCTGGTTAGGACTCCAATACTATGTTGACTAAAACTAACAGGAGTGAGAATTCTTGTCTTCTTATTGATCTTAGAGGAAAAGCTTTTAGCTTTTCACCATTGGGTATGATGTTAGCTGTGGGATTGTCATATATGGATTTTATTATGTTGAGGTGATTCCCTCTATGCCCACTTTGTTGAGAGTTTTTAGCATAAATGGATGTTGAATTTTCTCAAATGTTTTTCTGCATCTGAGATGATGATATAGTTTTTATCCTTCATTTTGTTAATGTGGTGAATCACATTGATTGATTTTTGGATGTTGAGCCATCCTTGTATCCCTGGAATAAATCCCACTTGATCATGGTGTATGATCCTTTTAATGTATTGTTGAATTTGGTTTGCCAGTATTGCATTAATGTTCATCAGGGATATTGGTATGTAATTTTCTTTTCTTATGGTGTCCTTATCTGGTTTTGGGATCAGGGTAACGCTGGCCTCATAAAATGAATTTGGAAGTATTCCCTCCTCTTCTATTTTTGGGAAAAGTTTGAGAAGGATTAGTATTAATTCTTCTTTAAATGTTTGGAAGAATTCACCAGTGAAGCCGTCTGGTCCTGGAGTTTTCTTTGTAGGGAGGTTCTTATTACTGATTCAATCTCTTTACTAGCAACCGGTTTGTTCACATTTTCTATGTCTTTGTAATTCAGTCTTGGTAGGTTGTACATTCCTAGGAATTTATTCATTTTTTCTAGGTGATCAAATTTGATGTCATATAATTGGTCGTAGTAGTCTCTTTTGATCCTTTGTATTTCTGTGGTATTGGTTGTAATGTCTCCTTTTTCATTTCTGATTTTATGTATTTGAGTCCTCTTTTTTCTTGGTGAGTCTAGCTAAAGGTTTGTCAGTTTTGTTTACCTTTTTAAAGAACCATCTGTCAGTTTTACTAATCTTTTCTATTGTATTTTTAGTGTCTATTTCATTTATTTCTGCTCTGATCTTTGTTATTTTCTTCCTTCTACTAACTTTGGGCTTCATTTGTTCTTTTTCTACTTCCTTTAGGTGTAAAGTTAGGTTATTTATTTGAGATTTTTTTTCTTTCCTGATGTAGGCAATTATTGCTATGAACTTCCCTCTTGGAACTTCTTTTGCTGCATCCTGTAAGTTTGGCATGTTGTATTTCCGTTTTCATTTCTCTCAAAGGATTTTTGATTTCTCCTTTGATCCATTGGCTGTTCAGTTGCATGTTGTTTAATCTCTACATATTTGTGAATTTTCCAGTTTTCTTTTTCTAATTGATTTCTAGTTCATACCATTGTGACTGGAAAAGATGGTTGATGTGATTTTAATCTTCTTAAGTTTATTAAGACTTGCTTTGTGGCATAACATATGATCCATCCTGGAAAGTGTTTCATGTGCACTTGAGAAGACTGTGTATTCTGTTGCTTTAGGATAGAATGTTCTGTATATGTCTGTAAAGTCCATCTGGTCTAGCATGTCATTTAAGGTCAATGTTTCATTATTGATTTTTGGTCTGGATGATCTATCCATTGATATAAGTGGGGTATTAAAGTCCCCTACTATTATTGTATTACTGTCTATTTCCCCCTTTAGGTCTGTTAATATTGGCTTTGTTGGGTGCATAAATATTTCCAAATATTATATCCTTTTTGTTGGATTCACCCATTTATCATTATGTAATGGCCTTCTTTGTCTCTTACTACAGTTTTTGTTTTAAAGTCTATTTTGTCGGGTATAAGTAAAGCTACCACAGCTTTCTTTTGGTTTCCATTTACGTGGAATATCTTTTTCCTTCCCTTCACTTTCAGTCTGTGTGTGCCCTTACATCTGAAGTGAGCTTCTGGTAGGCAGCACATAGAGGGTCATGTTTCTTTATCCATTCAGTCACTCTATGTCTTTTGATTGGAGAATTTAGTCCATATACATGTAAAGTGATTATTGATAGGTATGTACTCATTGACATTTTGTTAATTGTTTTCTGGCTCTTTTGTAGTTCTTCTGTTTCTTTCTTCTTTTCTTGCTCTCTTCTTTTGTGATTTGATGATTTTTCTGTAGTGATATGCTTAGATTCCTTTCTTTTTATCTTTTGTGTATCTACTATATGTTTTTGCTTTGTGGTTACCATGAGGCTTACATATAAAAACTTATATTTCTAATAGCCTATTTTAAGTTAACAACTTAAGTTTGAATGAATTCTAAAGCTCTATATTTTTACTCTCCCCTACAATTTACATTTTTGATATTACAATTTGTATCTTTTATCTTGTGTATCCCTTAACAAATTATTGTAGTTATACCTATTTTTACTACTTTTGTATTTTAACTTTCACACTAGCTTTATAAGTGATTAACCCACTATCTTTACAATATTAGATTATTCTAAATTTTACTATATATTTCTCTTTACCAGTGAGCGTTATACTTTCACATGTTTCCCTGTTACTAATTAGCACTATTTCTTTTCAGCTTAAAGAAGTCTTTTTAACATTTCTTGTAAGGCTGGTCTAGTGGTGATGAACATCTTTAGCTTTTGCTTGTCTGGAAAACTCTTTATCTCTCCTTCAATTCTGAATGACAACTTTACCAGGTAGAATATTCTTGGTTGACAATTTTTTTTTTTTTTTATTAATGTTATGATGGATTACAAGCTTGTGAAATTTCAGTTGTACATTTTTGTTAGTCATGTTGTGGGTACACCACTTCCCCCTCCGTACCCTCCCCCCACCCCCCCTTTTCCCTGGTAACCACCGATCAGATCTCCTTCTCAATATACTAATTTCCACCTATGAGTGGAGTCATATAGAGTTCGTCTTTCTCTGACTGACTTATTTCGCTTAACATAATGCCCTCGAGGTCCATCCACATTGTTGTGAATGGGCCAATTTCGTCTTTTTTTATGGCTGAGTAGTATTCCATTGTGTATATATACCACATCTTCTTTATCCAATCATCAGTTTCTGGGCATGTAGGCTGGTTCCACGTCTTGGCTATTGTAAATAATGCTGCGATGAACATAGGGGTGCAACGGACTCTTGAGATATCTGATATCAGGTTCTTAGGATAGATACCCAGTAATGGGATGGCTGGGTCATAGGGTATTTCTATTTTTAACTTTTTGAGAAATCTCCATACTGTTTTCCATAGTGGCTGTACCAGTTTGCATTCCCACCAACAGTGTATGAGGGTTCCTCTTTCTCCACAACCTCTCCAACATTAGGTTGACAATTTTTTTTATCTCAGCATTTTAAATATTTCATGCCACTCCCTTTTGGCCTGCAAAGTTTTTGCTGAAAGATCTGCTGATAATCTTATCGTGGTTCCCTTGTACAGAATAAGTTATTTTTCTCTTGCTGCTTCTAAGATTCTCTCCTTGTCTTTAACTTTTGACACTTTAATTGTAATGTGTCTTGGTGTGCATCTCTTTGGGTTCATGTTATTTGCAGCGCTCTGGGCTTCCTGGATCTGGATGTCTATTTCCTCCCCCAAGTTAGGGAAGTTTTCAGCCTTTATTTCTTCCAATAAGTTTTCTGCCCCTTTCTCTCTCTCCCATCTTCTTTTGGGACCCAGATAATGTGAATTTTGGTCTGCTTGATCCTGCCTCTTAAGTTCCTTAAGCTATCTTCACTTTTTGCATTCTTTCTTCTTTTTTCTGCTCTAATTAGTGAGTTCCCCTGCCTTGTCTTTGAGTTCACTGATCCTTTTTTCTGCTTCACCTAGTCTGTGGTTGAACACTTTTGGTGTATTTTTTAGCTTAGTTATTGTATTCTTCACTCTGTGACTTCTATTTCGTACTCTCTCATATTTTTTGTCTCTGTGTTGAACTTCTCATTGTGTTCACCCATTCTTCTCCTGAGTTTGGTGAGCATATTTATGATGACTGTTTTGAAGTCTTTATTGGGTAAATCACTTAATCCTCATTTCATTAAGGACTATTTCTGAGATTTTTATCTTCTTCTTTCATTTGGAACATATTGCTCCATTTTTTTCATTTTCCTTGACTCTCTGTGTTGTTTCTATGAGTAAGATAAAATAGCCACCTCTCCTAGTCTTGAAGGAGTGACTTTGTGTAGGAGATGAACCTTAACATTCAACCCTGCCCTCACTCTTGGCTGTCTCTTAAACCTTTGTCATTGTCCAAGCAGCCTATCTTATTTTTATGTGGATCCTAGTAGTTGAGGTTTGCCAAGACCTATCAGTGACCCAAAGGGGAGGATCCCAGATAGCAGCTAGATTCAGATTGATTGGAAGGTAGACCCTCAGGCAGCAGCTTTTGAAGTATGTAAATAAACACAGTCCTGTGGGACTGCAGGCATAAGTCCCACTGGCTACCAGAGCCAGGTGATCTAGACATGTCTCCTGGGTGGTAGTCACAAAAAATCAGGATGACAGACAAGTATACAAGTTCCTTTCTGGGAAATACTGGCCACTTGGAATGATGCCGAGGGAGAGCACAAAGATGACATCCACCAGCCTCTGTTCGAGGAGTGCATCTAAGTAGGCCCCTAGATGTGTGCCAAATCAGAAGCCTGCCCCTCAGTTTGAAGCTCCAAGCAAGTAAATAGGCTTTTTTCCCACAGAAAGACTGGGGATGTGTTTCAGTCTGCCCTCTGCACAGGTGCTCTGGGTGGGGATGGTAGCCAGCTAAGAAATGTCTGTTTATTTGTTACAGCCCCTTGAGATCCAGGAATGCAAGCCCTGCTGGCCACCAGAGCTAGCTGATCAAGAAGCATCCCTTGGGCTGCAGCCACAAAAATCAGGGCATCAGATGCATGTGAAAGCTCCTTTCTGGGAGATACTGGTGCTCTGGAGCATGGCAGAGGGAGAGTGCAAATATAACGCCCACCCTCTTAAGTATCTGGAGAAGATTACAGTGGGCCCACATATGTGTTTAATTAGAAGCCTGCCCCTCAGGCCTTAGTTTTCCCAATGTCTGGGCTAGGGCTATTTCCTTCCTGTCATTTATTCAATTATTCACTTAATTATTCATTCATTGACTTATTCATTGTTGATAAAAGAGTTATTAGGTACCTACTCCAGAGAGACATTTTGCTAAATTCATGAGATATAAGGCACTTACAGACTTTGCCCCCAAGGAACAAACTTTGTAGTGAGAATTACATACATCAAACAAATACTCCTACAATTAACTAGATATTTATAATATAATTGGCATGAAAGAAAAATGGAGGCTTCCATGAGAGCTTATCATAAAAAGATCTAACCTTGCCTAGAAGGACCAGAAAATGAAAAAGTGAAATTTAAACTGAGGCCCAGATAATAAATAAGCGTTAGCTAGGTGTAGATGATTAGGGATGGGCCAACTTTGAAGTAGGGAGATGACACATGGAAAGTTCTAAGGCACAAAACAGAATAGAGGAATCAGGGAAAGTCACTGTAGCTGGAAAATACGAAGAGAGGGAGAGAATGGCATGAGGTGAGTTCAGAGAGGTTGAGGTGGGTCAGATTGACCATGGCTGTGATGGCCATGGAAAGGAATTTTAACTTGATCATGGGAGAAATGGGAAGCCACAGGAAGGCTTTAAGTGGTGGAGTCTCATATGAGCTTTGAAGTTTTAAAAAGAGCCTTCTGGCTGCTGTGTAGACTAAGTCAGAGGAAGAAGGTGAGGACATGTGGAGTGCAGACACAAGAGGTATATTCGGTTAGGATAGTCAGGAGGTGTTGAGGGTGAGCCTCCTCCCAGCCCAGGTGAGACGTAGCTTCTTTCAGGGTGGTGTGGACTAGGACAGGGTCAGGAGAGTCGAAGAAAGGAAATTGGATCTTAGATGTATTTTGGAGGTAGAATTGTCTTGACTTGCTGATGGATCAGATGTGGGAGTGGGAGAGAATATGGTCAAGATGACTCCTGGTTTCTGTTGTATTTGTGGCTCTTCTCATGACACAACTGAAAATCACATTCTTATACATAATAAAAAGCCTTATATTTTCTCGATAGTTTAGCTTTTATTATATTGTAATGGTTACGATTCAGGTGGCAAGAAAATCCTGTTTAACACCACCTGGGAAGAATTTGTTTTACCAGATTTGTCAAAGGAGCTCACAGCATTTATATTATGTGATGACTTCAGCATCGTAATGTTTCTCTGTGTTCCCTGCATCTCCATTCTACTTCTTCCTCATTTCATTGGGGGGTAGAGAATGCAAATTATGGCTTCCCAGACAAAAAAACATTTGCATGAAAGGAGGCATCACATCTTCATTTCTTAACAGCCACTGCCTCATTTCCCTTGGATCCATTCTAATTTCTTTTGCCCACATGGCCCATTGGTCACTACTAATTCTCATGATTATATTGATATCTACTCCTGGCTTGCTCACACAAAGCACTATGTGGCTATGGCGTGTAGTCCTGGGTGGGAGTTGCTCTATTTGCAAGACACAACATGGACCCTGGACCAGACATCGCCAGCTAAAATGTATAATCCTGATGCAAGCTCCGTGGTCAAGACCTGAAAGTTGTTTTGACAGACATCTTTCTTGGCGCTTGTATTTCTCCTTCTGAAGACTCTGATATCAGATTGTCTGGGTTTAAATTAATTCTAGGTCTTTCTTTTACCATTGGGGTGCCTTAGGTATTTACCTTATCTCCTTCTTCATTTGTAAAAAGAGGACAGAATCAGGCAGTTGGGAGTATTGAATGAAACAACATATGGAAAGAATTTAGTGCTTAGCACATCGGAAGTACTCCTTATATGAGAGTTATTATTATTATTATTGTTTGGTGCTAGCACATTACTTTCTTTCCTTTTTTGCTCTCCCTGGTAATGACAGTTTAGAGGGCAAACGGTTTTCTCTTAGAAGAAAGGAAGATTCAAAGCAGACCCTTGTCCCCAAGTCTGGTCTTGCAAATAGGTCTTGCCTCTTTGTTGCTCTGGCCATGGGCATCACAGTGAAGAGAAGTTCTGGGCTCCCTCCCCCCGTGTGAGCTCACCTGAGACCAGAGCTCGGCTTAGTACCCTGTTCTTTCATTTAGCTGGCTCAATGTGGCCATCAATGTCCTGGGGACTGAAGCAAATATGGGCTCCTCAGCTTTCTATCTAAATGAATATGTTGGCTGGAGGCCACATGTTGACTAGACAGGGTCCTTAAGTAAGCCAACTAGCCTCTCTGAAAAGAGCATTGATGACTCTGATGACAAGAAGGTGAAGGAAGGGCAACAGCCCATCCAAAGCCTTTACAAGTTGGCCTTGGTGGTCTTTGCATCCACTCTCTCCAGCTGCCCCCCCGCCCACTTGCTGCCATCTCAGTTCACAAGCCCTGTGAGGGTGTTGTCTTTGCACCAGTTCTCTCTCACGTAATCTTCTTAAACATCCTCGCCATCTTTGACTTACAAATTCCCACTTATCCTTCAAGACTCAGGTCAAATGCCATTTTCTCTGAAGTCTTTTTATTGGTTCATTCCAGAAATATTTATTAAGCAAGACACCGTGTTAGACATATAAGATAGAGCTGTGAACAAGATGGACAAAACTGCAGCTCTCGCGGTGCTGACATTCCAGTGGGACAGACTGATAATAAACAATTAAAAGAACCATAGAGTGTCATGCTGTGATAAGTGCTATGAAAGACCAGAATAGGAGGGCAGGTGTGGGGGGAGTGGTGGAGGGAGCTGCTTTCTAAGGAGCTATCTTTGAACTGAGATCTGTAGGATGAGAAGAAACAAGCAATGTGAAGAGCGGGGGTCTTGATGCACAAACAAGCTGGTTTTGTTTGAATAACAAAAAGGAAGTTAGCATAACTAGAACATGACGAGCAAGGGGGAAGGCAGCAGAAGAAGAGATCAGAAAGATCTCAGGTAAGGAGTTCAGATTTTATTCTGAGTGAATAGAGATGGGGGAGGAAGTCTGATTTTGTATTTGTAATAGCACTCTGCTATCTGTGTGGAGAATGGATGGGCGAGAAGAGAAAAAAAGAGAAAAGAGGGATGGAGGGGAGAGAAGCAGGGAGCCTAGTTAGGAGGTTCCTGCAGTCCAGGATGGGGATGATGGTGGTTTGACCCCAGATTACAACTATGGACTGGGTAGCAGAGCATTTAGAGATGTATTGTGGAGGTGTGGTTAATGGGGTCTTGCTGAGGGATTGAACTTAGGGGTGAAAAAGGAGGAATCCTAGGTTTCGGGTTTGAGCAACTGGGTGGATGGATGGTACTGTAATGATGGGAGAGATTTAGTGGTACTGATGTTTAGGGAATGGGGAGTCTGAAGTCTGTTTTGGACGTGTTAATTTTGAGATGCCTATTAGACATCTGAAGGGAAATATCAAGTAGCTATTTGGATCTACAGATGTGCTTCTTGAGGGAAGAGATCAGGAATATAGACATAAACACAATCTCCCCCACCCCCAGCATGAATAGTGAATTTCTCCCTCCTTTGCAGGGTTATATTAAGATCCCAAGAGATCCTAGGTTCTCCTACTTCTGTAGGTTCCACATCATATCAAACATATCAAAATTTACCTTTATCCTACATTAAACTTAACTATACATGATTTCTTAAGAGTTGAGTTACAATTGACTAGTTTGGCATATTGCATTTGGTAGATATTTAATTAAAATATCATTTGATTTTGCACATTTTAGAGGTAACTCTTTTTTTTTTGGTTAGGAAGATTGGCCCTGAGCTGACATCTGTTGCCAATATTTACTTTTTGCTTGAGGAAGATTGGCACTGAGCTAACATCTGTGGGAATATTCCTCCATTTGGTATGTGGGATGCCACCACAGCATGGCTTGATGAGCAGTGGTTAGGTCCATGCCTGGGATCTGAACCTGTGAACCCTGGGCCACCAAAGTAGAGAATGTGAACTTAACAACTAGGCCACTGGCCTGGCACCAGAGGTAACTCTATTTTTAATGTTTCACATTATGTATTTCTGGATGCTCTTGGAACACTTGTAGTGTAAGGGCATGGGCCCTTAACTGGTAAAATGAGCTTACCCCTCTGGACTTCCAACAATATTTTTTAACTTAAATGGCTTCATATTATAACCATGTGTTTTTGTGTTTGTTTCCCTCATTAGACTACAAGCTTGAAGAGAGCAAGGAGGACCTCAGAGCTTGGTATGTGACAAGGACTCAATGTCTATTTATGGAAACAATTAATTTGAGCTCATAAGGAGAAAGAGCCAGGTCCAGGGATACAGTGCACTTTCTATCTGCACATGGGAAAAGGGCTCTTCCCCCTTGCCTCGCAACATATGTAATATGGACTTGTTTCTTCTTTGGCACTCTTAAAAAGGAGGCAGTGTTGTGCAGAAGGTCGATGCTATGGGCTTGAATCCCAGCCACACCCCTTACTAGCTCTGAATCTTGCATCAGGAAGTTAATCTCTATAGGCCTCTGATTTTTGTGTGGGCCAAATTAAATAAAGCCATTTTAGTAAAACTCTGTCAGCCTTAAAATGCTGTGTTCTTAAAATAATGTATTCTTTTCTAAAATGAAAAACGATGTTATAATTCAGGCCTCAGGGAATGTTTCTGGAAATTTCTAGAAGTGGGAATGCAAAATATCTCTTGTTGCCTGACACCTCGCCCTGAAAAAGTAACAACTGGCCCCAAACAATGGCCCTTTAGAGAGATCCTGTAAGAAAATTCTTCAGTAATAAGACAGTCAAACATCCTTTTAAATCCCTTCAGGTAGCGAGTGGAAGGAACTGCTGGCAGCCCCAGCTCGCAGACTGGCCCTCTGATACCTAGTGATGCTGCTTAACTGTATCCTCCTTGCCCAAGAATTGACTGTGGGCCAGATCTTTTCCTCTTGTGACGAAGAGGAGACATGATTATATGGGTTACAGCCCCATTTCTAGGTGCCAAGTAGCTCTAATGAGCCACAGTGAAATTAAGTCCATCTTGGCTATGTCCTGCTAAATTTGTCAATGGCTCCAAAGTATTCCCAAGAACTACAGATTTTATGGGTTTGCAGCAAAAATAATATTTGGAAATGTATGTCAACCAGGGAAGAGAAGCAGGCTTATACTTTCTGTCATCAACACGTATTGAGTTGGGGCCCAGGGCCCAGCTTGGGCCAGGTGAGGTCAAACTGCAGCTGGCCTTTGTGCTCCCTCTGCCATTTTGTATTAGAGGATGGAAGGGGGGAGTGTTGAACTGCTCAGACCAGGGTTTAAAATTGCCTCCAATTTTCTCCATATTCATCATGCTGCTGTCATTGCCCTTTGTGTGATGCTGAATGACAATATGAAAGCAGGTAAGAATGCATGCCTACTTATCTTTTAGTTCCATGATATCCTTTTTACACGAGGGGGATAATGTGTTAACTATTTCCAGGCTCAGATGTGCCTAAAGTATTGATCACTTGACTGAGAAACTTTAATTTAGTGGTTACTACAACAATTCTATCCTTTCTCTAGCAAGTACTCAGTTTGCAACTTAAAATGAAGGGTAGATTGTTGAGTGGAATATGATGAATCTGATAGAAGATATCAGCAGGGTGATGATACGCCCCTCATACTGGAAAGTGAGAAAATTTTCATCAATCTACAGACAGATACTGATGATTAGCAAGGTCTTCCATGGGTGTGGGAGTTGAGGAGGACAGGCACAGTATCCGTCTTCCGGAAAATGTTAAAATGTAGATTCTTCTTGGCTAATGCATCAAATAAATGTCGACTCATTGTCCTTTGTAGCAACGGACTAATTAGATTAAATCCATTAAAACAGTTCACTGCTCCCCTGAACATCCCTTACGCAGCAAGTTCACTGGTAATGTTCCTCCTGTTCTTGTCCCATCTGCTTTAGTGGAGCCTTAGCCATCCTCCCGGACCCAATTCCAGTTCCACCTGCTCTAGGAATCTCGCTCTGACCAGTCCAATTCAAAGGAATTTCTTCTTGTCTGAAATTAACAACTTAGTGTCCCCTTCGAGATTTAGAATTCAGTACTCGGTGTTAACTGTCTTACTGTTAAATTTTGTTTTTATTTTTCTGAGTTGGATTATGTAACCTCAATCAATTGATTTCAAGTTTATATGCCTCAGCTCTCTCATTTGTAAACGCAGGATAATACATGTACCTCTGCTCCAGAGTTCTCGTGAGAATTGAGAGGTATTTATATCAGTAGTATATACTCTATATTCTCATATTTGCAGCACATAGTAAGTGGTTAATAAAATTAGTTTCTCCCCATCCCTATAATGGGACTTCTAGACAGCAGAGACTCTCTCTTGCACTTTTTGTATCCCCAGATCTTTAATTCTGACTCAAGCTCAATTTGTTTATTGCTTTTGCTGATTTCCCATTTCTTTTCCCAGAAGGCAGGGCACTGAGCCTTCAAGGCTGGAGACTGCAACTCAAGCAGGGTTCAAAAAGATCTATAATCTATCGCTGTCTTTTTTTTGCTACCTATTCAGTCCCACCCCATGTCACGTACGAGAGGTTTATTTTGGACAAAGTCATCTTCTGTGCATCCAGGGATACAGCTGCTGTCAATTTTATACAGGCTATCAGCAAAGCCAACAAGGCTGTCTGCTCTTTAAACAGCTTTCACGCTTGCCACCAACCTGTGCCCAGCCCCTTGGTCCCCACCCCTCCACACACCCACTGGTGGAAGTGTGGGAGTCCATGACCTGGGGGAAGCCCAGGGAAAGAGCCCAGATGGCCAACACACTGGAGGTGGCATCTGCACAATCTGATAGAAACTCTACCAAGCTTTCATAGATCTTTTTTCACAACCTGCTTTCTAAAAATGAGATTTGACATATATCCATGACCATATCTAACCTGTCCTTTTCTTAGATTGTTCTGTTACTTTCTCCCTCCTTTTCAATTCCCATCTCTGCTCACCCTTTCTTCTCCATCTTTATTTAGATGTTTCACTCATCTCCGCCTTTTCCTTCACATTCAGCTTCTATGTGGAAACAGAGAAGTTTCTCATCACCTCACCCTTTCAGAGATGTTTACACATGGGTATGAACAGATCAAATAAACAGGAACTTAGGTTAATTTAATAGAAAAAATAAAATATGGAATAACATTGATTTTGGCCAGTATCAATTACAACCATTCTACTATATTTTACAAAAAAACAACTGAACATTTTACACATGTACAGTATTTTTCAGTAAAAGTGGATTTGGATTTAACAATGGATCACTAATTAAAAATAAAAGACAAAAGAGAACAGAAGATAGGACTTTTGTCTCTAGAAGGTTAGAGCAATTGTTAAGTCTCCAAACTTTGTACTATCTATTACATATATCTCATTATGAATATATATATTTATACATAATATATAACATTAACTTAAACTTTGAAAGCATTATGTTCTAGTTAATAATATTCTGTAGATAAACGAGGCAGTAACACACTAGTAGTTAAACCAGTATTTCCACGATGTGCGCCTGCATGGTCAGTGGGAAATGGAACACACATTGGTGGACCCCAATGAATTTGGCTATCATATTGATGGTTATTGTCTACGAACACAGACATCATTTTTAACTTTCTTACCATAGTAACTTTGTGCCTCAAATATTATGGGCCGGTTCAGTTAAATGGATTCCTTGGCAGGCAAATCTGGTTTCTCCATCTGCTTGACCTTGCTTTAGGCTCGTGCTTACATTTGTCCATTTAGAGACTGTGCCCTTCAATTTAAGACTTTACATGCTATACCCAGGATTAACCTGCTTTCTTTGGGTCAGAAGGGCCTGTAGTGTCATGAAGAGGAAAATTGCTCAGCAAAATCAGTTGATTCCCTAGTTATTTATGAATCATTATGTGACTCAGTATCACTACAATGCTATTAAGAGGGTCATTAGACTATTTACTTATTATTCACCTTGGGTTGGATGTTAACTTGGATGTCTAGGAATATTTTCAAGGTAGGCTTTTTACCAGCTTACTGCTTGGATGGGGACCTTAGCATCCACTTCCCAGCTCTTTCCCAGGATAATCTATGTTAATATCATTCCTCTTCTCAGCCGTGAGGCCAGTGACATCTTGGCAGTGAGGCTTTCAGAAGCCTAAAGCTTGCAAGATGGCTGGTCACTCCCAAAGCAAATGAGGTCACCAATGGAGCTTTGATATGAAAAATGAAGAAACTTGGTCTCAGTCTATCCTCCCCTAAACAGAGAAATCCAGAATTGGTAAAATGATCTATCAGGCTTCCTTATTTCTCACCACTGATCCAAAACAGTTTTCACATAATTCAGTCTGCTAGATTCCAAGATGTGTTTGGGGAGTCATAGAAAACCAGTGAAGATATTTCCAAGAAAACAGATCATCTCAATGACATTCAGTGGACAGGTGTGTCATAGCACAGTTACAGAGGGACAGAGGAATGGGGAAATAACAGAACCAGGAGGGTACGATCATGCCGCTCATATTCAATTTCCAGTTTTATTTTCTTCAAATGACAAGATGAAAAAATTTCTAATAAGCACCATTGAAAAACGTTGCCCGGCCAACTTGGGCACGAGCTTAAATATTATTTAAATAAATTCCATTTTTTAAAAAATACAGGACCTTTTAGAAACTTTTGACTCCAGGAAGACATTTCCTGCAATATATCCAAAATGCTTCCCATCAGCACAAATGGAATTTCTGATGGCCTTTAAAAAAAACGCTATGGGGATAATGGCTAGATAGCACCAAGAGATTGTGCAGGGTTTACAAAGTGAACACTCTGGATCTCGGGGGAGCTGGATCAGTCGCAGCTATTTTGTGTAACTTTGCACTCTGTCCATCACCAATTTGACTATGCAGAGCAATCCCATTTGACTAGCTGTGTGTAAAGAAAACCCAATCTACAATGGAAAAGCCACTAGCAGCAAGTCTATCTGATGAAACCAGTGGAGCAGACTTATTGAGTGGGTATAATGCCAAAACCAGCGCATAATGCATGAAGAAAATTATGTGTGGAAAGTATCAATGTTCAACTGTGAAAAAACTAAGACAAACAACACTGAACACAACTCTGCGGGATGTTCTTAATGCCCTTTGGTCCAGTTTTCTGCCATTTCCCCCAACGGTGGACTCAAGCATGAAAAATGACTGACGCAAGAGCTTTCTGTTTCGTTTTGATCTACGCCTGCTCTTGGGATGTTTCTGAAAGGTATTTTTAGGCGTCTCAAAGGGGAAACAAGCAAGTAAATGCAAAAGGAAAAAAATGGACCTTCAAAACGAGGGCAGGAAATCAAATCTTTACTTTAACGTCAAATTTTGGCATCAAATGCTTTGGTCATACAATACTGTCTCTGTGGTTCTGGCTGTTTAGCACTAAACACCCAGTTATAAAAGGTAGGCTTGTTGTAGGTTTATTTTTTTTTCCATTTAAGTTCTGACAAAACAGTTCACCATCTCCCTGCACAAATTTGAGAGAGAGAGAGAAAGAGAGCAAGAAAGAGAGAGGTGGCTTGCTTTTTTTTTTTGCTTGTTTTTTTTTTCTTTTTAATAATAATATGGAGTAATCTATAAGTCTACAGGAACAAAGAAATCTAGGATGGCAGCTCAGCCTTGGAATGTACATGTTTTGCAGCAAAGTTGTTGAAGAACCTTCCGTTGGCACAGATTGTTCTTTTTCACTAGCATACAGAAGCCTCCTTCGGCCCAGGACTCTTCCGTTGCTTTTCCAGGAAGTCAGCATGAGAGGGGGGGAGTTGAGGACGTGAGCAGCATGATGGACACACACGGGAGAAGGTTTTGATTGGCCAGAGAGGTAGATTGAGGGATTGGAAGAGATCAGTCAGGAGTAGTCAACAAGGAGGAAATTGGGTCCACCCAAAGTGATTTCAGTCAACAGCATTGTTTTTCAAGGAGAGACATTGTAGTCCAACGGGAAATGTGATTGGTATCCATTTATGAAAGGAAAAAAAGGTTAGAAAAAGAATAAATTAGCAATCAATAATAATATAAGCAAAGAATTTTTATTTTTAGAATTATCTAGAGCAGAGAGCATACAGTCATTTATACTATATTTCATTGAATCCAAGACACTTGGACTACTTAAGTACTATCACTGATACTGATACTTAAGTACTATCAAGGAAAAAAATGCGTATTAAAGGGTGACACAATATTCACTTATCAGTTAGAATTTTAATGCTTATTGAAAGTATTTGTTAAACTTATATAACAAACTGTTTTATTTCTCTGCATATGCAATAAATCTTCCTTTGAAAATTGAACAGTTTAATTTTTTGAAGCTATTTTGAACTGCACTTAAATTCAACACAAGTAGTAACCATGTGCCTAACTCAGTTGACTAGACAGCTCTGTGACTAAGTCACAGGCAATGACAACTACATCACATCAACCTGCTGGTCAGAAGCAGCTGCAAGCTGCCATGAACTATAAGATGCATCTGATTTCAGAGATGTTAAAATGTAAAAAACATATGTCTTAGAATCACTGAAATATGACAGTTGGAAGAGAATAAATAGCACATCCCTAAATGCAACTGCCACGTGATCTGAAAAGGCTGGTGAGCCATCAACGATCTCTTTATTTAACTGACCTGAAAATGGACTCATCTCACAAATTATGGCTCCTTTTCCACTTTTGCCCACAATCCTGACACTCCACTTTTACCAAAGTGCCACTGGGCACAATTTATCCCATGCTTACAAGGCTTCATGGAAAGCAGTTAAAGCATCACAAACCTTGAAAAGCCTGGTACCAAGTGCTATGGGTGAAAACTTCAGGTCACAGTGTTATCTCCTGGGTCAGTCACTTAAAAATCTTCCTCCATTTTCAGGTTATGAACTTAGGAAAATTCTGGTCATATTCAGATACAGGGGAACCCTGTTTTTAAGGAAGGGTAAGGAGCACTTTCTGGTAACTAAAAAGTGATACTTACACGGTCCTGGGGGTGCCATCACCCCATCCTCTCACCCCAGTGTTGTGTGGTGAGAATCGGCCCTGGCCAAGAAAACCTTGAACACAGAGCCTGAGTGGGTCTGCCCATCCCTGCCAGACCCGTCATACATCAGAAAAGCTATGAAGATGCAAAGTCACCTATGACGCTCCATGGTAACGAGACCATAAATCATGTTCTGTCAGTGCCATTGCGTGCTCAGTTCTTTTTGATATCTTTCTGAGATTCCTAATAGTGAGTTGTAGAATAACCATATGAAGTCAATAATAGTATTCTCCTCATTTTTTACAGATGAGGGGAGTGAGGCCCAGAGAAATTCACAGCCTGTTCAAGGTCTGGAGCCCGGATATGAATGACAGCATTCTGACTCCTGAATCTACATTCTCCCAACCACAGCACTATTCTGCCTCTTGTGAAATTTCTAGAAGAGAAGCCATTCAAAAGAAGACAAAGAATAAACCCAGGGGAATGATCTTATCAAGGAAGACTGTTCCAAATGCATACTTTCTTTTTTACTTCTGTATTTTTATACCAATCCAAAGATGTTTAGAACAACAATGGTTCAAAACAATTTCTTTCTACATCATTGAGATGTATTGCCTACATAAAGTCTAGGCACAAATTTTAGGGCCCCCTCAGCATGAATTATAATAAGAGTCAAAGTTCACAAAATGTTGGAGTTGGAATAATCTAAGTTCATTCATTTTTCAGATGGGGAAGCTGAGGCTTAGCGAAGTGAGGGAACTTGGCATTTGCCAAATTATCAGGGAGAATGGAGTAGTAGAGGTTCCCAAAGCTGGCTGCAGATTAGAAACACTTAGGAAGCTTCTAAAACTGTCCCTGCTCAGGCTGCACCCCAAGACCGATTCACTCTGAATTGGAGAAGGTGTGAGGTCCTGGCATTTTGGCTGAGAGTCACTGGTGCAAAGGAAAGAAAAATGGACCACCATTCGGAAGCCTGAAGTTCTATACTTGGTTCTACTGTTATTTCCTAGCCTCATGGATTTAACGGAAGATTCAGATGCCATTTCATTATTATTCACATATGAAAATTATAAACAATCCAAATAATAGAGTGGCAACGAACTGTGGCATCTCCACATGAATTTTATGCTGTTATTAAAAGTGAAGTCTCTGAAGACTTTGTAAAAACATGGGATTCTGTTTATATCTAGTGCTTAGTGCCAAAAGCAGGATACAGAATTCCATGTTCATGATTTTTAAAAAATTTGGTAGAAAGTACAAATGGCAAGAGACTAGAAAATAAATACATCAAAAACTAATTGGAAAAGGCTACATGTTGTATGATTCTAATACAGTCATGCACCACAAAACATGTTTTGGTCAATGATGAACTGCATATACAACCATGGTCCCATAAGATTAGTACCATGTAGCCTAGGTGTGTAGCAGGCTGTACCATCTAGGTTTGTGAAGTACACTCTATGATATTCACATAACAATGAAATAGCCTAATGATGCATTTCTCAGAATGTATCCCCATTGTTAAGCGACACATGACTGTATAGGACATTCTGGAAAAGGTAAATCTATGGAAAAGTAAAAAAATCAGTGGCTTCCAGGGAATACAGGGGGGAAAGGATGGACAGGCAAAGCAAAGAGGAATTTTAGGGCAGTGAAACTGTTCTGTATACACTACAGTGTAATGGTGGATACACGTCTCTGTATGTTCTATGGGTTTGGACAAATGTACAACACCAAGAGGGAACCCTAAAGTACACTATGGACCATGCATGATAATGCTGTGTCAGTGTAGGTTCATTGACTGTAACAGATGTACCACTCTGGTGCAGGATGCTGATAGTGGGGGAGGCTGTGCCAGTGTGTGGGGTCAGGGGATATACGGGAACTCTCTGCACTTTCTGCTCAATTTTGCTGTGAATCTAAAACTCTAATGTTTTAAAAAACAAAGTTTCTTAATCAAAAAAAGTTAACTGGCGCTGTCTTGGCCAGTAGGACTATGTGATTTATTTCTTCTTGCAATGAAAAATACCCAAAAAAACAAAAACCAAAACCCATTGAGGGCATAAGTTCAAGGTGAGCAAATGCCGGCAAGATATCAGGCATGTCCTATCTTATGCATGCTTGATAGTTTCTTTTTTAATTGGAAATATATTATACGTGAAAGTAGAAAGATCACACTCTGCTCAGAAGATGAAAATGAGCAGTCGTACTCACCGTCCTTGCAGATGGCTCCCATCTGACACATTCCTAAGTCTAGAAGATACCCACTGGGGCAGCTCGTACAGTTCTTGAACCCTGGACCATTGCACGTCAAACAGCTGGCGTCACATCTATGGGGAAAATGTACAATTTATCATCCTGTCACACACTGGGCACAGGAAAAGATATGTTCACTATCAACCTCTTAATGTCTTAAACTTAACTCTCCCTTTGAAGATAACACAAAAATCTTTTCTTACAATAATTGCTAAGTTTGACAACATTAAAGAAAATCTAGCAGGTAGACAGTGGGACTTTAAAGGAGAGAGAGCGTGTCCTTGAAAGAGAAATATTACTTTAAAGGTTTTAAAGTGCTCCTGAGACAAAAAAAAAAATAAAAGTATCAAAGATAAGTTGGGTTAAAGCTGCAGGGCAGTGGCCTAGGTAAACGTTTGAACCTTACTTTATCACTAATAATTCTAAGCTTCGTATTATTTATGAAGGCAGTCAAATAAGGAACCAAGTATCCAAATGCTAGGGCTTAACAGGAGGCTCCACCTACTTTTTGCAGGATTTGTATCCATTCTCTGAAGACTGGTCGAAGTAATAGCTGATACTACAGCTCTGCACGCATCTCCCATCCTCCATGAAGTAGCCATCTGTGCAGTTAATACACCCATCAGCGCCTGCCCCTGGAAAGCAAGACAAACGCAGGAAACAGAAACAAAACCTCAGGAGAGGTTGCACCAGGAGCTGCTTCTTGCAAAGTTTGTCAAAATGGCATTAATATGTTGCAATTTTAAGAGTTACCATTTATTATCTGTGGTTTTTCTTACATTCTTCAGGAAAAAAACTTTCTCACTTTAAATTGAACCCATTTGCCAAAAATGTCAAATCTCTTTGGAAAGAGGAGGAGATGTCCCTGAGATATTTAAGTTTCTCCATGAGAACAGGATGCTGATGACTGACTTTCGACGTGAATACATGAATGATTTTGAGAGAATATGTAGAGAAATATTTTTCAAGTAAATGCCGGAGAAACATATCAAGTGAATTTGCATGAGTGATGGCTAAAAACAGATAAAAGCCAAACCAGAGCCAGAGGAATAAACGAAAGGACGGGGGTAGAAGATACCAGCACAAGTGGCACAGAAGCGGTGACAGGGCTGACAGTCCTGGCCATTGAAGTACCGTCCATCCTCACAGGCGACGAAACAGCGGGACCCCTGTAGGCTGAAGACACAGATTGCTGTGATCAGGTCAAGAGGTAATGAATCCCCAGCTCCACAGGTAACAAATATAGTCCCCCCACCCCCCAGAGACCAGCGGATGTGGCAAAGCTTCAGAGCAGGGGAAACAGTCCTTGTACGCTTTTTTTTTTTTCCTCCTGATGCCTCTAATGGGGCTTTGTGCCTATAATGATGTCTGGAGCATACACATGTGCTGCAAGCTTTGGGGACATGCCTCTTAATTGTTAGACTGGCTGACACATTCCTTCTTTGCTCAATATCTTACAGCTTGGAGGTTTTTAAAAGTATTTCTTTGAAAAAAGACAGTCACTTTACCTAACAATATGCCTAACAATTCCCTGATATCCAGTATTCATAAAGTGTACTTTATAAAGACACTTCTTATAAAGTGTACCGACATAAATTTAAAAGCGGTGTCATGATTATAAACACAGTAGGACCACGTGGTAAAATGAATTACAATGAATAAGTGTGCAGAACTAACCCTGCCCACCCCCAGCCCAAACTCCCTGGAGCAGCCTTTTTTGTTTTTAAACGTTTCTGATTTTAGTTTTATTGGTCCCCATCAAAACAACAGAATTCGAATATATTTTTGCCTCTACTTCTTGATTTGTTAATTTTAAACTCTAATGAAGAATTCAACAAAATCACTTACCTTCTCCAAGCATCTTAACTTTTCCTAGTTGTCTTATTGTTTAGCATTTCTAGGCATTATCTGTACCATATTTTCTCTAACACTCTTAGATCTTATCTCATGAGTTGCTAGAATGTCAAATGATATTTTTCATAGTCTACAGATTGACTCTTAAAATTAAAAACGGATACATAGAATTTACAACATTTAATATACAAATAGGACTCACTGAATAACTAAATAGTGCAAATGGAACCACACAGAAGGACATGTAATCCTATGTCACCAAGTAGATGATACTAGACGATGGGTATCTAAGCAACAGGGTCAAGTGGTTTCTATTTTCTAACACTCTTCATATTGCTCGAATTCACATCTTACTTGACTGTGCTTTATATATGGATCACACTAACTTTAAAAAGTTAAAGTGATTTTTCCCTATGCTCATTAAACCACTTTGGAAAGAATAAAAGCAAAGTGGATAAAAAAGAACCCAACGCAGTCCTGTTAACGTTTTAATCCATTTTCTTCCAGTATTTTATGTGTATTTTTCTGTGTTTATTCTTAGCCACTATTTAAAAATTTACAGGTCTCTCGAGGCAAAATGGTCCACTCTAGAAGCCCCTGAGGAAGATGCTCGGAGCCTCAAGGAGATGGAGGCAGCAGAACCGGAAGTGCTCTCCATTCAGAGCTCACCAGCCAGGGACAGCTGTCACTGAAAAAGCCAGTGAAAGGAAATCCCTTCCCTTTCTGTAGAGCTGGAAAAAACGACACTGCATCAAATGGATCCTTTTGTGGGTGGAAACAGGACCACCAAAAAACTTACAGAAGTTTTAAAAAAGCTGCCTAATTTTTCTAATAAAGGACTCGACTCCTGAGACTGGCATTTATTCAGCAGGAGACAGAGGGTGCACTGTGTGAGGAAGGAATGAACGAAGTAGGATGTGCAACAGAGAGCTGTCACCAGGAACCCGGAAGCTCTCTGCTGCTTCAGGAACACAGGGATGGCAGGGCTAACGAAACTGCTACTCTGAACACCTGGTTCTTTCTGTGATCAACCCGATAGCTTAGACCTGTGCTGGCCCACATGTTCGAGCACTCAGGGCTCCTGAGCGCTTGAAATGGGGCTAGTGTGGCCAAGGGATGGAATTTTAAATTTTACTTAATTTTAATTAATTTCAGTCATAATTTTACAAATTGTCACTTGGTTCAGTTATTGGCAAGATTTTGAGTAAGTCTGGAACAACTTGGCTATATAAAATCTACTTCAACTAAATTTTATAAAATCTAAACAAGTATTTCTCATAAAAAAATTATTGAACGAATTGAGATGTACTTTGGGGTAAAACACACATCAGATTTCGAACAGTTGGTACAAAACCAAAAGAGAAAGTAAAATACCTCACTAAGAGTCTTTTATAGTGATGACATGTTGAAATGATAATATTTCAGATGTATTAGGTTAAATAAAATATTTTATTAAAATTCACCTGTATCTTTTTACTTCTTTTAAATGTGGCTATTGGTATATTTAAAACTAATATATATGGCTCTCATATTTCTATTGGAGAGTGCTGGTTAACTTACTCTATAAAATGTTCCCTAAGAACTATAGGAAATAATCTTGTTCTTTTATTTCTCACATACCAATTATGTGTCAGTTATTGGAATAAATGCCTTGTAAATGTTATCCCAGTTAATCCTTATAATCCAGCAACAGACGAGTTATTATCACTATTTTATAGACAAGAAAACTAAAGCTCAGAGTGGTTAAGTGACTTGGTCAAAATCACACAGAAAAATAGCAGGGGAGGTCCTGAGGCCACATCTATCTTCCTTTTTTTTTTTTTTACCCCCCCTTCTTTTTATTATACCAATCTGTTCCTTCTCCAGCAAGCATTAGGAGGCTGACTTGACTAATATTTATCAAGACTGAAGTCTTGAGATGAAAGGTGCTAAGCAAACTAACACTAAATCCATTTATTGAAAAAAAAGAATCGATAATCGATAAATCTAAATAAAAATGGTGTTCCAATTTTAACTAATGTGAAGAATTACTTGAGTGGAAATTTCCTGGGCCCTGCCTATTTCACCTCTGATCAAAGGTGGAAATAAAGGTACATCAGTCCTTAAAAGGGATCGAGCGCAGCAGGATTCTAGCTCCATGTAAACCCGGAGTCCAACCCCTCACTCAGTGCAGGATGTTTGACCCTCTCTATGGGTAGCAAGAGACTAGCAAGTTCATTTGAGCTGCATGATGTTCTCTCACAGTGAATCAACTCTCCGGCTTTAGCAATGAGCAAGTCATCCATTCAAGGAAGACATCTCCAGGTGTTAAATCTCTCTGCATACCATAGCATAATGGAACCAAGCCTGAGGCACTTAAGATAAGAGAATGACTGGCTATATGGAGAGAAATAATAAAGATAAGGGAATAGTTTTCAACCATCAAAGGAATGAATCAGGGGGATTAAACATAATTCATCGGTATTACGTACACAGTAATCCTTGACTGGCACACTGCCGGTCAAAAAGCATGAAGAAAGCCTCTCAAATGGCCATTTTCATTTACCTGTATCTGAGCCATCTTTTCTAAAGAGAATTTTATTTGGTTTATAAACCTTCCTTAGCCAAGATGGCATCTAATATTTCACATATATTGGTAGAGATAATGCAAATAGCAATCAACTGTTTAAATGGGAGTCAAACCAAGGGTAGATGGTAAGAGGGTTATTTATTTATATGTGGGTTTTATTCTTCATTTTATTTATACATTCATACATTGATTAATGATGGGAATATGCTCTGAGAAGTGCATCGTTAGACCCCTTGGTTGCTGTGCGATCAGCATAAAGTCCATTTAACCAAACCTAGATGGTATAGCTTACTACACACCTAGGCTATGTGGTAATAATCTTATGGGACCACCATCGTACATGCAGTCTGTCATTGACCAAAACGTTGTTATGCAGCGCATGACTGTACTGAGGAGCTCCTTGGGCTGTGTTATTTGATGAAATCCTTCACCCTCTTACCTTAACCCATCCCTACATTCTGTACAGTTGTGGGATTCAGTACACGTCTTGCAATTTTCACTGCATTTCCGGCAAAGATTTTTCTCTGTTTAAAAAAATAATTAACAAAGTTATAAATCAATCAGTCAACTGGATTCCATAAAAGCATGTGGAAATTTCTAATGTTTGCTAATGTAAGCTATAGAACACATAGCCTTGAGTAGAAAACTGCCGGAAAAGCCCCAGATTCAATATTTGTTATCACTTCTTAACAAAGCTACACACAGGAGGAATTGTAGCACTGGGAAATACCTTAGAGATTCCAACCATTTTGCAGACAAGAGAATTACAGCCCACTTAATTCTTAGTTGGACAGTTTATTGGCTTTTTCCCCCTTCTTCCCATTCTCTCTCCCAAACAGGCTTTCCCAACTTCTGACACTGAAAAACTCACGAATGAGGCTGGGCAGTGCCCTATGTCAGGGTTGGGAGGCCATGCTTGCAGCTGTGAATGACCCCTGTGCTCACAGCTTTTAGGACTACTCTGATGAAATGCACTAGAAAGGGAAACTACGTTTAAGATGGCAAGGTAAGGGTTGCTTATTTATTTCTTGCATTGTCTAGAATAGTGCCTTATACTTTATAGCTGCTGTGGAATTGATATAAATGTTACTGTATTTCAGATAATATCTGTATTCTGGTGAATAAAAATGTGTTGATTGAACAAATATACTGAATACAACCTTTCCTGTTTAATACCAAACACAGGTCCCCAGTGGGAAAAAACGGCAAATGCATGATTGTTCTATAGCGAAAAATGGTGATTTGTTACATTAAGTAAGGCATTTTTCCTTAGGTGAAATTTTTCTAGAGACTTGATACTTTCTCTGAGATCAAAGTGGATAATAACCACGTATCTGTGTAGAACTGAATGAAGCTTTGTTCATAGGTTTCTCTTCCTTCATCTACTCTTTAAATGTTGGTATTCTTTAGGGTTCCACAGACGAACACTGCAATTATGGATCCCTTTAAGGACCTCCTGGAGTTCCGTCTCCTTTCTCAAGTCCGATCCCCACGGCACGAAATATGAAATCCTTTACAACATTCTGGTAGTTATCACATGGTTTCCCCCTCACTGTGTCACTGAGAATACTGGACATGGCACAGGATCTGAGGTCAGATCACCCAGATTTGTGTTCCGCTTTTAGCAGTTCCAGTGGGCAAGTTCAGGGTTTCTGCTCTCCCACTTGTTAGAGATTACAAATGGTGCCTATTTTCAGCTTGTCTCGAGGAGTTAATGAAATTATTCAAGGAGACTGCATGAACTATAAAGCACTGTAAATGTGCTGGCAGTAATTATTAATACTTATGATCACTACATTGTATGTAAACCCATGTACTGAAAGAGAAAACTCTCATAAAAGGCAAAGACACAGAAGGGGAGAGAGGCACAGACCCCTCGTATCAGCAAAGTAATTGCTTGAACAGCCTTCCTTAATTATCCACCTCTCGGGTTCCAGAAAAAGAACTGACTCCCTCAATGATCTTGGTCCTATCATACAGCATCTAGAACCAAATTTCTTTTCCAAGGCTTAGCCTTCTTGATAGAACTTGGAATTTTTTTTTTCAAGGAATACTGCTTATTTCTGCAGATCCCATATGCCCCCTCGCTGCTGCCATTTTCTCCTTTCTCCATCAAGTTGTAGCTCATGTTCCCAATTTTGGGGAAAATAAGAACTACAGGGGAATCCCTACCCACTGCTCTAGAGAGGAGGGTGAGACTCCACCCGCCTCCTAGAGAAATGCCTGCCTGTGAATCAAGGGAGCATTGGACTTCTTAAGGAGCAAGAGTTTCCACTTCAAAATTCTTGCTTGATTTTTTAAAACGACTCTTGTTCCTTTAAACTTGGGTTTTCTTCTTTTTTAGGTTGTACAGAAACACGATATCTCAGTGTCATCATATACCATGGTGTGACACACTTCCTAAGACAAATTATCAAGAACTCAGAAATCAGGGGTCGGCCCGGTGGCGCAGAGGTTAAGTTCACACGTTCCGCATCGGCAGCCCAGGTTTCGGTGGCTCGGATCCCGGGTGTGGACATGGCACTGCTTGGCAAGCCATGCTGTGGCAGGCGTCCCACATATCAAGTAGAGGAAGATGGGCACGGATGTTAGTTCAGGGCCAGTCTTCCTCAGCAAAAAGAGGAGGATTGGCAGTAGATGTTAGCTCAAGGCTAATCTTCCTCAAAAAAACAAATAAAAACCTCAGAAATCAAGCAAACGATACCAGAGCACTGTCTAACAGTTAGGTGTGCCCAAGGATGATTTAAGTCTCTGGGGAGTGTATCTTTGTCCGTTTAATGATGGTTGATTAGGGCCAGAACTGTGAAGTTACATGTTAATTTACAGATTTTTATTTGGTAAAGTTGCAAATGATTTCTGTCCATTTGAAAAAATAACCCCCCAAATCCCAGTTATATGGCCACGTAGAAGTTAATCCATTTTGTCTCTAACTCGGCAAATGGATTTCATTTTGCCTTTCCTGGTGGACTATAATATCTGACAATCTCTGAACCTATTTATCACCTTGTAGGCTCCCTCATTAATGGGTTAAAGAAGTCTTTGACATAGATTCACCCTACATTTACACGAAAGTCTTCTTTTTTAAACTTTTCGAAAAGTACGCTTTGCTATCATACAGGCCTGGTTCCTTTGAGTGGTGTGCAGAAAAGAGCAGGCCTGGCTGTTGTCCTCTGAAAGCCTGCGTGTAAGGTTGGCCCATGGCTAGTATCTGGGAACTAGGATTTCAAGAGGGCTCCCACCCCTCTAACTGATAAGAGTGGCTCATGATGCTTAAACTGTCTGTACAAACAATGTGGTTTACGCTGAGCATCTGCTTTCCTTCTAGGACTCTGGAATTGTGGTTTGTGCCAGGAAGAGGCTGTCTTCGTGACCAGACCCCAATAACAACCCTGCGTGCTGAGACTCACAGGACGTTCCCTGGAAGACTCCATTTCACACGTGTTGTCACAAAGTGTTGCTGGGGGAATTAATGCATCCTCTGTGACTCCCCTCGGAGAAAACTCTTGGAATCTCACGCCTGGTTTCCTCCCGACTTTGTTCCATGCACCTTTTCCCTCTGCTGCTTTCACTCTGTATCCTTTTGCTGGAATAAGTCATAACTGTGAACACAGAGTACTACAGACTGAGTCTTGTGGGCCCTCCTAGCAATCACTGAATTTGGGGATGAGCTTGAGGACCCCCGGACACAGTTAGTTACAGGCATTTTTACAAAATGATTCTAAATTGTTCTCTTAAAAAAATTGGCTAGATTCTATTTGACATTAAGCAAGTTCTCGATTTCATGGAGGAGGAATATCCCTCCCAAGGTCACTCAAATGAAAACCTTACGTTTCCTCTTTAAAACTCAAATGTTTGAAATCAACTCACTGCTGTCCTGATATGATCCGTCAGGGCAGTGGGTAACACAGCTGTTGGTTTCTTCATTGAGGAAGTATCCATATTTACAGGACAGGCATTGGTCACCGTGGCTCCCAAAGCAGGCCTCACAGTTGGGGGCACACTTTCTGCATCGCTTCTTGTCGGCATGGTAGTGGCCAGGGGGGCAGCTGGACACACAGATTCTGTGTTGTGGAATGATAAGAAAGGCAGCATAATCAGAGACTCAGTCCTCAGCATTCTCTTGGAGGAGCTGAGCAAATAGCTGTTCTCAGTCTCAAAATCCTTTTTAAACCATGATGGTTGATACCACATCCAAAGGGACAAATGCTGTTGGTTAGAACTTTGTCCTTGCAGGGTGCTGAAGTAGCAATGCAGTGACATAATACCAAGTCTACTAAGTAGGACACGTCTTGGTCCAAACCAGCTTCCAGTTCCAGTCTTGCTCCTTACAGGAGATAACGGTTAGGAACTGAGTCTCAAGAGGAAAATTGTGGTGTTGGGTTGAAGGGAAAATATATGGGAACCCTGATTTTATGCAAAAAGGTCACTAATAAGGGGTTACTTCTATTTTTGTGTGTTTTTTGTCATATGGATCTTGTGTGTGTGTGCTGTCGTGGGGGTGGTTGTATGCTATTGTCTAAATTAATATAAATATATTTAAATTTATGTTGCTTACGCTAAACTTAAAAAAGAAATAACTTCCTTGTTTGACCATAATTGAAGGCCAGGGCTTTATTTATCCATTCAACAAATATTTACTGAGTACCAATTAAGTGTCAGCCATTTTGCTAGACTAGGAGATAATGAGAGGTGCTGAGGTAGCCAAGGGCCTTTCCTTTAAGGAATTTAAATTCCAGCATGGACATAAACAGGAACTGGAACATGTCTGGGTCTGTTTGGGTGACTGGAGTGTGGACACACCACAAGTCAGCTCCCCACAGTGAGTTTTTGCCTAAAGGAGGAGAGAGAAGGTGGCAGAGCCATGAGAGCCATGCCTGGAGGGCATGGCCTCTGCTGGGGCAGTCACTGTTTCACAGCCTTCCCTGTGGACACCTATCTGCACAGCTTGAGGCAGAAGCCAGGGCCTCAGAGGCATGGAGTCCAGGCAGGTCCGCCTCAGTGCCCAGAGTGCAAGAGTGAGGAGGAGCAGGAGCCAGCACCTCTGCTACATCAAGGGCTTGCACACTGGGGAATGTGGGCAAGCATCTCTTTTGCTGGTACACAGGCATTTTCAAGAAGGGCAAAGGCAGCTATGGCAACAAATGTCAATGGGAGGGAAACATCTGGAGGAGAAGACCAGGCACGTGCATAGCCAGTCCCTTCCCACCACCCTTCCAAATGCAAGAAAAGACATTTGCAGTTTCATAGCATACAGGTACATTTTGTGCTTTGCAATTCAGTATTGGTTTCACCATTTTGAATTACATGATGAGGCGGCAGGCTTGTGCAGCAGCATCTTTTCTGTGCTTAGGTCCTGCTGGGAGAACACAGGAAGATGCTGCACAGGGGCACTTCGTGGGACATCCCAGGGGGACCTGACTTGGCTTCTCTCTTACCTGGTGTTATTTTTTAGCTTGTAGTAGTAGTGCAGACAGTCATTGCAGTGGTCCGGTCCTGGTCCATCACAGCCCACCTCACTGCACTCAGGGTCGCAGGGACCTTCCCAAAAGAAATCAGAACAACACTTGGAAAAGATGATTTTAAAGCAGATTGGTTTTACCTTAAATTTGGTATAAAATAAGACTTTTTTTTTCCCTAATGCAGTGAGAGTTTCTTTAAGATGGAGAAATAGGGGCCGGCCCTGTGGTCAAGTGGTTAAGTTCGCGCGCTCTGCTTCGGTGGCCCGGGGTTTCCCTGGTTCAGATCCTGGGCGCGGACATGGCAATACTGCTTGTCAGGCCACGTTGAGGCGGCGTCCCACATCCCACAACTAGAAGGACCCACAACTAAAATATACAACTATGTATTGGGGCGATTTGGGGAGGAAAAGCAGACAAAAAAAAAAAAAAAAGAAGACTGGCACCAGTTGTTAGCTCAGGTGCCAATCTTTAAAAAAGGAAAAAAAAATAAATAAAAAAGATGGAGAAATAATGTTCACTGTGGCCGTAAGCCCACAGATGAACTCTTGACTTTTTTGGGGAAAACCTCAATTACCTAAGTATCAAGAATGTAAATTCTATTCATGGTCTGGTCTTCAAAGTACATGTGGCTGCCTTGTGGGAGATAATATTTCGGAATTCAAACGTGCAATGCCACTGTAGCAATTTGGAAAAAAAAACTGCAATTAAATATACATAATGATAAAAATGTCAGATTTATAGAAAAATGAGAAGCTAAACTGTTGAAAGAAAAGAAGAAAAGGTGATTATTCAATGCCTGAACCGGATTGCCTGTTTCATTCAAGGTCATTAAAGCCACTGAATACCTCTGAGATACCATAGGCAGCAAGAAACATCATTATGGCAGCTGGCACAAGCTTATCAGCATCTAGTCTTGGATTACAACGCAGGTGCTTCAGGCACAGATAATAGATTTAAAATTGCATCCTACCAATAGGCCAATGGGCAACTCAACAAACGAAAACTACACATAAATTTAAAAAACGCGAACAGGCTTAAGGAATTCCAGACCTTGGATGAAGGTTCCTAATCTCTCTTGTTACATACTCTCTGGTATAGAGGTAGAGAAAATACAGTCGGGGGAAAAAAAAACACGCCAGAAAGATGGAGCTATTTTATGATTGATGAAATTCTTTCAATGACATGGGCTAGTTACAGAAGTTTTGCTTGCATGAACTAATGTCCTTTTTCCTTTTTCTTCATGTCTGGGGGCATTTGGTCTCATAATCTTCAAGCTCTTTCCCACTGACAAATTCATATGATTTTAACTAGCAATAAACACACTGCATGAAATATACAAACAGTAAGCCAAAGGTGCCAGAAATGGCTTGAACCATATTTATTTTAATAGAAAGGATTTAGTGTTGAACCTTGGTCTCATGTAGTCATTACAGGACTATGTTGTACAATTACTCACAAAATGGTAGAACTGGGGTAGAATGACTTAGAGAAAAATCTAGTAGTCAAACATCCTCATTTTACCTATAAGAAAACCGATGTTCCAACAGTTACAATGGCTTGCCCGGCATCATACAGCTAGGCGAGTTGGGATCAATATATGCCCTGATTCTTAGTCCAGGTCTCCTGCTTAGATGTAGCTAATCACGTACTAGAGATGCCCTTTTGATCAGAATGGAAATGAGTCATTTCAAAATGCTACAGACTTGAAATATATTTCTGATTAATTGCAAGAGTCATTTGACAGAACTGTTTATCTCTATTTCCCCTAAAGCTTTAAAATTGATCTC
Organism: Equus quagga; assembly: GCF_021613505.1. Lineage (NCBI taxonomy): Eukaryota > Metazoa > Chordata > Mammalia > Perissodactyla > Equidae > Equus > Equus quagga. The sequence goes on from NC_060272.1 coordinate 96,400,308, forward strand.
TAAATTAAATTCCAGTTAGTACAACTTGGGACATTTTAGCTGTCTACTGTGGTACACAAGGAGAGAGTGTCTCTGCTGTTTATGGGTTGAAGTTCAGCCAGCTGTGGGTCCCTCAGTCCCTGGAATTCGATGAAACAGTACAGGGATCTGGTTATGATAATGCCATCTGTGCTTCTAGACAGGCTGACTTCTTAATGAAGGTGAAAATCACAGTTCCGAAGAAAAGGAGTCATGGGTGGCCCTAAATTTTCACCAGATGATTTCTACAATTAAAATAGCCCAAAAAACATGTATTCTTGATATGTGCCAAAGGGCTCTGTATGGCAAGTTCACATGCTGTGCTGTTTTTTTTTAATAATCTTAAACTGTCCCAGATGCAGTTTAGCATTTTGGGCTGCAGGGTAATAATGAAATAATTGTCTTTCTTCTCTCCCAAGTGCCAATGTGGACATTTTGGAGATGTAATGAGAAAAACCACGAGGATGAACAACTGTTCGTTCAGAATTTTAACAACACCAAAATTTGAATTGGAAACATACCACAAGGTACATAACAATACGTTACTATTATGGTCCATTTATGGTTTTGGATATATTTTCTCCTATCAGAGAAGGCAAATGATTTGCTAGTTACAACATGAATAGTAATGTTACAAGCTCAAAGCAAAATAAGACAAAATCTAACACAATCTAGCTCTGGTTAGCTCAATTAGTCTGAATTATCCAAGCTTTTTATTGACTCTGGGATACTGCCCGTCTAGAATAAAAGGAACCACATGCATATTTAAGATAGTCTGTGATGATGATTAATGAAGTAGTTTTATCTTCAGTATTGAGAAAAAGAATCTCAGAGAGCTGCAGGAAAAAAAAAAAATTCTCTCTAAAGACACATTAAGCTGCTCTTTACAGATAGTTCTCCATTAGGAGAAACTTTGCTCATAAGTGTTACATATTATATCCCAGAAGCATCGAATGCTCGAAGTGGTAGCCAGTGCAATACGACAGGAACCAGAAATACACTAAGAAGGAGAAAAAAATTTTTACAGATGATATGGTTACAGTACCTAAACTCCCCCCTGGCCCCCAGAACAGCTCTAAAACATATAAATTAATAAGAGAGTTAAGCAAAGTGGACAGATATAAGTATGCAACAGTCAATAAATTTCCTCAATACCAGCATATAGTGGTTAGAAAATATGGAATATTTTCCTTTACAATAGCAACAAGACTCAAAATACTTAGGAATAACACTAATAAGAATAAAACTACATAAAATTAAAAGATTTCAGTAAATGAGACATGGTCTATGTTTTGGATGGAAAGATCATATATTGTAAAAACAATTCTCATGAGATTGCATGTAAATTCAAATTAAATTCCAATGGGATTTTTAAAGGGAGACCTAAGAAATTCTATGAAAACAAGAAGCAGATGTTTAGCAGATATTAAAATATATCATGAAATGAAAGCAAATAAAACAGTGTGGGTGCTACTTGTTTAAGAATTATTACATTGATAAATCAGAAAGGTGGTACTAGCAGAGACCCTGGCAATAAGAACTTACTATACTGTTATAAAGGAAAGATCTTAAACTAATAAAAGAAGGATAGTAACTCAGCCAATGATATTAGTCTATTTCGAAAATAATTAAAAAGAGAACTTCTTTTTACACTACATATCATAAACCAAAATAAGTTCCAGATAAATTAATGGCCAAATGTAAAAATCAGAGATTACAAAAAAATGCATGTGAACAGTTAGCTGATTTTAAAGGATAAAACTTTTGTAAAAAAAAAAAAATCACAAATGTTAGTATCAGAAACTATAAACCTTACCCTCCAATTTTCTGTCAAAACAACACAACACAAAGCAAAAACTACATTCCAGAAACAAGTGATAACTGAGAAAATGTTTTCAACAAATATGAGACAATGTGAGAGACAATAACATACTAGGAATTCTTATAAATAGATAAGAAAATTGCTGCTACTTTGAATAGCAAATGGGTCAAAGACAGTTATATTTAATTCACAGAAGAGCTTCAGAGAAAAAATGTTTAGATTTACTAGCAATCAAAGCTATAAAAATTTAAAGCGCTCTTTTCTTTCTTTTTTTTTTTTTTACTTTTTTCTTTCCACTCAGTGCTGGCAGGAGTGAGTGCAGTAAACACTCACACAGCTGGTCATAGTGTAGACTGGTACATCTTGTCTGGAAACAATGTGACAAAATGCATCCAAGCCCTGAAACTGATGATTCCCCTTGATGCAGTAATTCTCAGAATAGAACTCTATTCTAAAGAAATAAATAAAGATATAGACAAAGACTGAAATACAATATGTTCATCCAAACCTTGTTTAAAACGATGTAAAACTAAGCAAACTGCACATCCCAGATTACGGATTATATATATTAATGGTATAATCATAGGATGGACTATTACGTTGCTTTTTATATATGTGTTCTAAAGATATTTGACAATAGGAAAATATGCTCACAATAATATCTTTAATAAAAAAAGATATGAAAACTCTAAATATAGCATGGTTTTAGCTTTGTAGAAAAAACATGGATGTTGGAATATATGAATACCACACATATAAATATTTGGTGGCTATAGAAGACGGAAGAAAATATATCAAGTCTAAGCAGAAGTTGATCTCTGCATGGTGGGATGATGCATGGGCTTTCTTTCCTTAGCCTATGTCCCTGCTGGGAGCCAGCTCACCTGGATAATCCTCTGTACCATAGTCATCGGTGGGGTCTTCAACTCGGCTATAGCGGACACGTTCCACTTTAGGAAACTCGTTGGTTGGCGAGTACGGCTGCACGGAAGTGCCATAGAGGACCAAAGACCATTCTTTCAATTTACCTTAGAAAACAATAGTAAAACCACAGCATGACCAAACATTCACTCTTCCGCTATGTAATTTCTTTAATAACTTCTCACCTAAGAAAAAGCAACAGGAGAAGAATTGTGGGAAGCAGATTTATATGAATCATCGCATCAGATTCAGGGCTAGAAATGCACATTTTCCACTGTCTGCATAATTAACCATTTAATAATTCACACATCAGATATTTACTGAGCACTGACTACAGGATAGGCTTTGATTTAACAAGCATTTATAGCAAGACTGAGAAACAAACTCATGTCAGATGGCTGGAACAAGGGTTGAATTTCAAATTATGGATATTTAAGGGGATCCCAGAGTTTTACAGAGGATTTTGTTTTTCTAGGTATCAGAGTCTTATTTGAGGTTTTTTCATTTTCATTTTTAAAATTTTGGCATTATCTGATTTGCTTATCAATAAATAGACCAAAACAACTACTTTGTTCCACCTGATTCCTGAATCAGTCATTTAGTCTTAAGAATACATCACTATTTTATATTACCTGATAGACCTGTGCTGTCCAATGGTAGCCATTAGACATATTTGGCTATGTAAATTTAAGTTAACTAAAATTTAAAAATTCAGTTCCTCAGACACACTAACCACATTTCAAGTGCTCAACAGCCATATGTGGCTAGTGGCCACCATAATGAAAGCACAGATACACAACACTTCCACCATTGCAGAATGTTCTACTGGACAGTGCTTCAGTATAGCATTTTCTGGTCAAGGGTTCCTTAGACATGAGGCAAGTGTTTTACCTCCCTTGGGTGGCATGCTCACAAGGAACATTTTACTTTAGTTTAGTCCTCATTTATTCATTTATTTCTCAGCTTTACAAAACTAACGTCTTTAATGCAAAAAGTAAACCAAAAACTACCTCTAGCTCATTAAGCTTAGTAAGATTCATATCAAAAAGAACCAACATGGAAATATACTGGTAGGAAGGCAAGCCCCCCCCCCCCCCCCCCCCCCCCCCCCCCGCCGACCTTAGAACCCCTCCTCCTCTAGGCCTAATACTTAGAATCCAAACATGGTCAAGATTAGGGTTCTGCCACAGCCCAGAGAGTAGTGAACTTCATCTGTCAGCTAATTCATCTATTAGTATCTATAATCACCATCAAATTGATGCTTATTTTTCCAGGTGCTTACTACACTCTGAGTAAGTTTTATCCCAATTCAATGTTCACAACAACTGGGAGGTAGGTACTTGCATTCCCAATACACAGATGAGGAAACTGAGGCACAGAGGTTGATAACCTTCCCAACAACAGTAAGAAGACAGACTAATATTAAAACCTATTCTAGGGGCTGGCCCAGTGGTGTAGCAGTTAAGTCCATGTGCTCTGCTTTGGTGGTCTGGGGTTCGCAGGTTCAGATCCCAGGCGCAGACCTACACAATGCTCATCAAACCATGCTGTGGAGGCATCCCAGATACAAAAAGAAGGAAGACTGGCACAGATGTTAGCTCAGGGAGAATGTGCCTCAAGCAAAAAACTGGAGGATTGGCATAGATGTTAGCTCAGGGAGAATCTGCCTCAAGCAAAAAACTGGAGGTTTGGCAGCAAATGTTAGCTCAGGGCCAATCTTCCCCAAAACCATTCTGGGGCTTCCAGTTTAAGATGGAAATGTAGGAAGATCCTGAATTCACCTCCTCCAATGGATGCAACAAACCTACAGCTACATATGGAACAATTTCCTCTGAAAAAACCTCCAAAACTAGCTGAGCAACTCCTACACATTGGGTGAAAGAGAAAAAGCCCAATCCTAGTGGGTAGGAGTAGCTGACACATAATCTCACCACAACCCCCTTGGTGTGGTGACCCACAATCAGGAGGGAACTAAGAACCTGGAGTTTCTTCCTGAGGAGCAACGGGTTTGAAACCAATATTGATCATTCCAACTTTTAAGACTTGCACCTGAGAGACAAATCCCCCAAATACTTAGTTTTGAAAGCCAACAGGACTTGTGTCTATGAGACCCATAAGGCTATCGTGACCTGAGAAAGAGTTTTTAAAGATTTTATTTTTCCGTTTTTTCTCCCAAAGCCCCAGGTACATAGTTGTATATTTTTAGTTGTGGGTCCTTCTAGTTGTGGCATGTGGGATGCTGCCTCAGCATTGCTTGATGAGCGGTGCCATGTCCATGCCCAGGACCCGAACTGATGAAACACTGGACTGCCTGCAGCGGAGCGCACGAACTTAACCACTCGGCCATGGGGCTGGCTCCCTGAGAAAGAGTTTTTAAATATTTTGTGGAAGAGGCTTTTCGTTTATCTCATAGCACTGGTCTGAGGGGCAGGTATCTAATTTAACACACATCTAGGGACCTACTGAAATACTCTCCAAAGATGGAGCCTGGTGCTCTTCCTCTGCCTCACTACAACTCACTGGTATCTCCTGGAAAGGAGCTTGTACACTCATCTGGTGCCTCGATTCTTGCCATTGTCACCCAGGGAACACATCTGCATCACCTGGCTCTGGTGGCCAGTGGGACTAATGCCTGCATTCCCACAGGAATGTATATATTGACATGCTTTAAAAGATGCTGCCTGAGGGTCTGGTTTCCAATCAGTCTGAATCTAGGTGCTAAGTGAGATCCTCCCTTTTGGGACACTGATAGGTCTTGACATGCCCTCAACTACCAGGATACACTCAAAATAGGCTGCTTGGACAATCACAGAGGTTTGACAGACAGCCAAGAGCTAGAGCAAGGTTAATAAGAAGGTTCATCTCCTACATGAGGCCACTTCTTCAAGACTGGGAGATGAAGCTGTTTAATGCATAGAAATCAACACAGGGAGTCAAGAAAAATGAAGAGACAAAGGAATATGTTCCAAAGGAAAAAACAAGATAAAACCTCGGAAAAAGATCTTAATGAAGTGAAGAGAAGTGGTGAAGAGTTCAAAATAACACTCAAAAAGACACCCGACAAGCTTGGGAGAAGAATGGATGAACAAAATGAGAACTTCAACAAAGAGATAGATAATATGAGAAAGTACCAAACAGAAGTTATAGAGCAAAGAATACAATACCTGAACTAAAAAAATTCTCTAGAGGGGTTCAACATCAGACTAGAGAAGCAGAAGAAAGGAACAGTAAACTCAAAGACAGGGCAGTGGAATTCACCCAATCAGAGCAACAAAAAGAAAAAAGAATTTTAAAAAGTGAAGATAGCTTAAGAGACTCATGTGACAACATCAGTGGGCCAACATTAACATTACAGGGGTGCCAGAAAGAGAAGGGTGAGAGAAAGGGGCTGAAAACTTATTGGAAGAAATAATAGCTGAGAACTTCCCTAACCTGGGAAAGGAGACAGAAATCCAGATCGAGAAAGCCCAGAAAGTTCCAAGTAACAAGAACCCAGAGACTCATACCAAACTCATTATAATTAAAGTGTCAAAAGTTAAAGACAAGGAGAGAATCTTAAAAGCTGAAGGAGAAAAATAACTCATTGTGTACCAGAGAACCTTCATAAGACTGTAGCAGATTTTTCAGCAAAAACTTTTCAGGCCAGAAGGGAGTGGCATGAAATATTCAAAATGCTGAAAGAAAAAAACTGCCAATCAAGAATACTCTACCTCACAAAGTTGTCATTCATAACTGAAGGAGAGAGAAAGAGTTTTCCACATGCACAAAAGCTAAAGATGTTCATCACCACTACACAGACCTTACAAGAAATGTAAAAGGGACTTCTTTAAGCTGAAATGAATGGGCATGAATAAATAACAGGAAAACATAGGACAGTATAAGACCACTGGTAAAGGTAAATATACAGTAAAATTTAAAATAATCTAATGTTGTCAAGGTGGTAAGTTAACCACTTATAAAGCTAGCATCAAAGTTAAAAGACAAAAGTAGTAAATATAAGCATAACTACAATAATTTGTTAAGGGATATATAATGATAAAAAGATGTAGGGGGCTGGCCCTGTGGCCAAGTGGTTAAGTTCACACGCTCCACTTCGGCAGCCCAGGGTTTTGCCAGTTTGGATCCTGGGTGCAGACATGGCACCGCTCATTAGGCCACGTTGAGGCGGCGTCCCACATCCCACAACTAGAAGGACCCATAACTAAAATATACAACTATGTACTTGGGGGATTTGGGGAGAAAGAGCAGAAAGAAAAAAGATGTAAATTGTGCATTCAAAAACATAAATGAGAGGGGGAGTAAAAATGTCGAGCTTTAGAATGCATTCAAACTTAACTTATTTTCAACTTAAAATAGGCTGTTATAAATAAAACTTGTTATATGTAAGCCTCATGGTAACCACAAAGCAAAAACCTATGGTAGATACACAAAAGATAAAGAGAAAGGAATCTAAGCATACCACTACAGAAAATCATTAAATCACAAAGGAAGAGAGCAAGAGAAGAAAAAAGAAACAGGAACTACAAAAGAGCTGGAAAACAATGAACAAAATGGCAAAAAGTACATACCTATCAATAATCACCTTAAATGTATATGGACTAAATTCTCCAATCAAAAGACATAGAGTGGCTGAACAGATGAAAAAACAAGACCCAACTAGTCATCTATATTCTGCATACAAGAGACTCACTTCAGATGTAAGGGCACACATAGACTAAAAGTGAAGGGATGGAAAAAAGTATTCCATGCAAATGGGAACCAAAAGAAAGCTGGTGTAGCTATACTTATATCAAACAAAATAGACTTTAACACAAAGACTATAATCAAAGACAAAGAAAGTCACTACATAATGATGAAAGGGTCAATCTAACAAGAGGATATAACATTTGTAAGTACTGATGAACCCAACATAGGAACACCTAAATACATAAAGAAAATATTAACAGACCTAAAGGGAGAAATAGATATAAATACAATAATAGTAGGGGACTTTACTACCCCACTTACCTCAATGGATAGATCATCCAGACAGAAAAACAATAACGAAACATTGGCTCTAAATGACACATTAGACCAAATGACGTTAACAGCCATATACAGAACATTCCATCCAAAAGCAACAGAATACACATTCTTCTCAAGCACACATGGCACATTCTCTAGGATAGATCATATGTTAGGCCACAAAACAAGTCTTAATAAATTTAAGATTGAAATCATACCAAACATCTTTTCTGACCACAATGATATGACTAGAAATCAATTATATGAAAACTGGAAAATTCACAAATATGTGGAGACTAAACAACATGCTACTGAATGGATCAAAGAAGAAATAAAAAAACACCTTGAGACAAATGAAAATGGAAACACAACCTACTGAAGCTTATGGGAAGCAGTAAAAGCAATTCTAAGAGGAAAGTTCATAATGATAAATGTCTATGTCAAGAAAAGTCTCAAATAAACAACCTAACTTTGCAGCTCAAGGAACTAGAAAAAGAAGGACAAATGAACCCCAAAGTTAATACAAGGAAGAAAATAACAAAGATCAGAGAGAAAATAAATGAAATAGAGACTAAAAACACAATAGAAAAGATCAATGAAACCAAGAGCTGGTTTTTAAAAATGATAAATAAAATTGACAAGCCTTTAGTTACTCACCAAGAAGAAAAGAGAAAAAATTCAAATATATAAAATCAGAAATGAAAGAGGCGACATTTTAACTGATATCACAGAAAAATACAAAGGCTCATAAGATATTAAAATAAATAATTATCTATCAAGAAAGGACAACCTATAAGAAATGGATAAATTACTAGAAACATACAATCTACCAAGACTGAATCATAAAAAAATAGAAAATCTGAACAGACCAATTACTATGTAAAAATATTGAATCAGTAATCAAAAACCTCCTAGCAAACAAAGGACCAGGACCAGATGGCTTCACTGGTGAATTCTTCCAAACATTTAAAGAATTAATACTCATCCTTCTCAAACTCTTCCAAAAAACAGAAAAGGAGGGAATACTTCCAAACTCATTTTATAAGGCCAGCATTACCCTGATACAAAAACCAGACAAGGATGCCACAAGAAAAGAAAATTAGAGGCCAATATCCCTGAAGAAACTTAATGAAATATTAGCAAACCAAATTCAACAATACATTAAAGGATCATACACCATAATCAAGTGGGATTTATTCCAGGGACACAAGTATGGTTCGACATGCACAAATCAATCGTTGTGATTCACCACATTAATGAATGAAGGATAAAAATCATATGATCATCTCAACAGATGCAGAAGAAACATTTGACAAAATAGAACATTCATTTACGGTAAAAATTCTTAACAAAGTCAGTACAGAGGGAATGTACCTTAATGTGGTAAAGACCATATATGACAAGCCCACAGCTAGCAAGATACTAAATGTTGAAGAACTGAAAGCATTTCCTCTAAGATCAGGAACAAGATGAGGATGCCTACTCTCACCACTTTTATTCAACAAAGTATTGGAACACCTAGCCAGAGCAGTTAGGCAAGAAAAAGAAATAGAAGCCATCTAAATTGGAAAGGAAGAAGTAAAACTTTCACTACTTGCAGATATTATATATAGAAATCCCTAAAGACTCCACCAAAAAACTGTTATAACTAATAAACCAATTCAGTAAAGTTACATGACACAAAATCAATATACAAAAATCTGTTGTCTCTCTTACACTAGTAACAAACTATCAGAAAGAGAGATTAAGAAAACAATCCCGTTCACAATTGCATCCAAAAGAATAAAATACCTAGGAATAAACTTAACCAACAAGGTGAGAGACCTGTACACTTAAAACTATCAGACAGGGGCTGGCCTGGTGGTGCGGGGGTTAAGTGCACACGTTCTGCTTCGTCAGCCGGGGGGTTCACCGATTTGGATCCCAGGTGCGGACATGGCACCGCTTGGCAAACCATGCTGTGGTAGGTGTCCCACATATAAAGTAGAGGACGATGGGCACAGATGTTAGCTCAGGGACAGTCTTCCTTAACAAAAAGAGAAGAATTGGCAGCCAATGTTAGCTCAGGGCTAATCTTCCTCAAAAAAAAAAAAAAACACATCAGATATTAGTGAAAGAAATTGAAGACATAAATAATTGGAAAGATATTCCCTGCTCATGGATTGGAAGAATTAATATTGTTCAAATGTCCATAATACCAAAAGCAATCTACAGATTCAATGCAATCCCTAGCAAAATTGCAAAGGCATTTTTCACAGAAAAAGAACAAAAAATCCTAAAATTTGTATGGAATCACAAAAGACCTAGAAAGGCCAAATCAATCTTGAGAAAGCAAAACAAAGCTGGAGGCATCATGTTCCCTGCTTTCAAACTATATTACAAAGCTAAAGTAATCAAAACAGTATGGTAGTGGCATAAAAACAGACACATAGATCAATGGAACAGAATAGTGAGCCCAGAAATAAACCAACGCATGTATGGTCAATTAATTTACGACAAAAGAACCAAGAATATACAATGGAGAAAGGACAAACTCTTCAATAAATGGTGCTGGGAAAACTGGACAGCTACATGCAAAAGAATGAAACTGGACCACTATGTAAAACCATACACAAAAACTAAATCAAAATAGGTTAAAGAACTGAAACCATAAAACTTCTAGAAGAAAAACATAGGTGGTAAGTTCCTTGACATTGGTCTTGGCAATAATTTTTTGGATTTGACACCAAAAGCAAATGCAACAAAAGCAAAAGCAAACAAGTGAGCTTCTGTACTTCTGTAAAAAGCTTCTGTACAGCAAAGGAAACCATCAACAAGACGAAAAGGCAACCTACCAAATGGGAGCAAATATTTGCAAATCATATATCTGGTAAGGAGTTAATATCCAAAATATATAAAGAACTGATATAACTCAAAGGCAAAAAACCAAACAATCCAAGTAGAAAATGGGCAGAGGATCTGAATAGATATTTTCCCAAAAAAAGACATATAAGTGGCCAACAGGAACCTGAAATGGCGCTCAACATCACTAGTCATCAGGGAAATGCAAATCAAAACCACAATGAGATATCACTTCATACCTGTTAGAATGGGTATTATGAAAAAGACAAGAAATAACAAGTGTTGGTGAGGTTGTGGAGAAAAGGAAACCCTTGTGCACTGTTGCTGGGAATGTAAGTTGGTGCGGTCATGATGGAAAACATATGGAGGTTCCTCGAAAATTACAAATAGAACTACCATATGATCCAGTAATTCCACTTCTGGGTATTTATCTGATGAAAATGAAAACACTATCTTGAAAAGATATATGCTCTCCCATGTTCACTGCAGCATTACTTACAATATCCAAGATATGGAAGCAACCTTAGCATCCATCAATGGATGAATGGATAAAGAAATGTGGTATATATACACAATAGAATATTATTTGGCCATAAAAAAGAAGGAAATCTTGCCATTTGCAATAACGTGGATGGACCTTGATGGCATTATGCTAAGTGAAATAAGTCAGACACAGAAAGACAAATACTATATGACTCCACTTATATGTGAAATCTAATAACAAAAAACCCCAAAAACCAAGCTCATAGACACAGAGAACAGATTGGAGGTTGTCAGAGGCAGGGGGTGGGGAGTGGGTGAAATGGGTAAAGGGAGTGAAAATGTACAAACTTCCAGTTACAAGAGAACTAAGTCCTGGGGATGTAATGCATAACATGGTGATTATAATTAATAATACTGTATTGCATATTTGAAAGTTGCTAAAAGAGTAGATCTTAAAATTACTCACCACAAGAAAAATAATTTTATAACTATGGGAGGTGATGGATGTTAATTAGACTTATTATGGTGATCACTTTTCAATATATAGAAATATCGAATCATTATGTTGTACATCTGAAACTAATATAATGTTATACATGTCAATTACACTCAATTTAAAAAAAAAACTATTCTAAATCTAAATCGGTGTTCTTAAACCATTGTATAAATACTGCCTTCCTGTTCATTTCCAGGAGTTTAGGAACCCAACGTTTATAAATGAACATATTCTGTGCAGCATTGTTTGCTGACATTTGCTCTGGGCCAGCATTTTAGTTTATATGCGGTTTGCCCTCTGCCAGCTTTTCTTTGGACACGCCTGTTAATGACTACGCTTTTCATAATTAGGGCACTGTTCAGTCTCAGAATTTCAAGTGGTATACATTAAGTAGTGGCAAGAGATGAAAGACCACCCGAAACTGATGTGCTATCTGATTGCCTTTAGGTAGTAATACAGAAGAGAACCCCTTTTCCTCATGGCATCTCTCAAGTGTACAAATGGGGCATATAATACAGGGCCATCTAGGAAACCCAATCCATCAGTTACCCTAAACCCTGGTTCATTTACCTTAAGATCATTTTGGATCTAAAAATTTACTCTTGTAAGTGCTCTGAAGAGCGTTGGTTCATAATTGATTACTTCCCTTTGTGCCATTCCTGAAGTACCACGTAAGCCCACTAGGGATATCCTTGCTGGGCAATGCGTGTCTTTATATTTCACTTATTATGTAATTTTATTTCCTTAGAATCCCTGCCACCATTCGTATCAAACACTGCCACACTGGGGCCATCATTCTTTTTTCTCCCCTACCACTTTTTCCATTTGCTAAATTCTATAGGAGATTTTACAACTGATACTGCAAAATTCTGTTAAGAAATAGTTGTATAAATACAGAATGAAAAAAATCCATTCTACTTGCTAACACATAAAAGCAATCTGCCCAAGACAGAAAACTGGAGATAGGTTCAATGTGCAAAAATACAAAACAAAAACCCCTCCAAAAATCCTTAATGTGTATTTTAATAATAAACAAATGGGAAAAAACCAATAAACAAAAACTCAATTTGGATCCAGGAACCTCTTTATATATTTGGGAATGATTCTAACATTTAATTGGCCTAGAAAATTTTACATCTCCAAGTGAATTTCTAATAGCTTGCCTAAAAAATCATTAATTAGAGAGAAACTTTTTATAGGACCGTACACCACAGAAACAATGATACAAACACACACACACACGGAAAAGTGAATGTCCATTTCTAATCCTGAACCAAAAGACTGGTTGCAGGAAGGACACCCAAAGACTGTGCATTTCTATTAAAACCTCCAGACCCCAGGCCAGTCATAGCATTAGGGTATCTCTTTTCTGGCATAAAAGAAGAGGTGACTGGGGTTAAACGTGAAGATTTAAATAGTATAAGGAAAAGCTGATGCTATGAAATAGATAACTCTAGATTATCTGAGCTAATGCAGGGGGCTTTTAACACAGATAATCATAGTAAACTCCAGACAGAGTGAAATCCTGGAAGGCAGGGAGATTTATATTCCTAGGCCCCGACTCTTGCACACAAATGCCAGGTCAACCAGTATGTGCCCCAAGGGGCAGTCTGCTCTCGTGGGGAGGAGTATTTTACCACTGTTACTCTCTAGAATTGCTGGTGCATGGTGACAATAAAAAGCAGAGTCACTTTTATAGCTGTCTTAAATTCTCAACAGATGATGCACCCCCTATGCCTGGACCCCTCTTGGTACACAAATAGTATATTTAACAGTATTTATTCCTCTGGGATCTCTTGACACATAAGAGCCAAGTAGTGACATCTGCTGATGAATCAACTTTGGTCAGGGCAGCACAGCCCTTTGCCATTTTGCCACAACCACTTTGCCATTGCCCAAGTCCATGATCCTGTGTGTCTCCACGACAGGGGCAATGAGCAGGAACTGAAAAGAGGGAAAGAGAGAGGAAGGGGCTGGGAACTAAGTAGATTATGAACAAGTAGAAGTATCCAGAAACTAGGGTCTACTTTCTCTGAATGTTTTCTATCAGCTCTGCCTTGTTGACCAACATTTCACTTCTGGATAAAACCCTGGCAACTATTATATTCATGGTGCATGCTGGAGGTGAGCTGGACCCAGATGGTCTTTAACAAAATTGTTATCCTCATCCATTGTGACCTTGCCACCAGGCTGGTTTTAACCTTTCTCATTATGGGACCACTGTGGCAACACAGATGAACTACACCATGGAATTAGGGGAAAGAGATAGCCAAACTGTGTGGTCCAAAATGGATCTCGCAGAATGTCTAACTTTCTCTGACTGGTGGGCAAAAGTCTGGCCAAAGTATGCTTCGTCCCTGCATTCTGTGGTGGGCCTCCTTGGCCCTGGCTGCCCACAGTACCTGAATAGTACATACCCTTACAATTAATTACAGAATGTCTGGGGTAATTTATTCTATGATCAGAAGATGGCTAGAACTGCGTGTCAGTCATAGAATTTCCCTCAGGCCTGGCTCTTCTCTAGACGGACAGAGAACTGAGAAAGATAACTTTATCAGAAGATGGAAGACGTGCCCTCTGCCAGGCAGGACGCTGGGGTGGTTATCAAACAGATCTTTTGTTACTGAGTCAAGTACTCTGTAGGGCTCCATCATGGGCTACACGGGCTGCTGTAAAGCTGTTCAATCTCCCACCTCATGCTGCATTTGTATCCTCCTTATTTTATGTTACGAACAAGCTTCCTATGTTAGCATGAAGAGGGAAACAAGCCATATTGGCAACAGGATCTGAGACCACCTGAAAAGACCTTTGTTAACATAGTAATTTCTATGTTTTACATATCAAAAAAGGTTTCTTTTTCCTTAGTTCTTGGCCTCACCGGGGTCAGAATACCATCATTCATTTTCTTTAGTGGTAACCAGTTTAGCTGGCACAGGCAAAGCTTAATGTCTTGCCTGTGCTGAAAGCTAAATTTAGAGTAAACTCAGAAAAAAGATACCTAAGGAAACCTATCTCCTCTTAAGACCATGCAATTTAACCCACTGCAGGTGGAAAAGGCTGGCTCATTTATGGACAAAGAAAGCAAGGGAAGCTGGTTGGAGATGAGGATCCTATATTCTGAAACGTCAATCAATAGCTGTCATGTTTCACCTTGTACTTCTGTCTAAATATTTATTCTTTATTTCTTATCCTTAAATTATTACCTCTCAAATGGTAATCTCGAGAGTTGAAATACATGCAGACAACTCAAAGCATAGAATCACTTGAGAAAGAATGACGTGGATATATGAGTGTGAAATCCTCTTTGGCCAAAATATACACCATCACATTGTCTACACAGCAACTCAAATTACAGAAAGAGAGTTCTCACCTGGAGTCTTGAAGTTCCTCAGTTGAGAGGGAGTGTCGTAAACTTCAAGGATCCAGTCACCCGCAGCTCGTTCTCCCCAGCAATGAATAGTCATGAACTCCCAGTTTTTAAATCCTTCCATGGAATGATCAAAAAGCCTGACAGAGAACCATAAAACATTGTTTTGTATGGCATTTAAAATCCAGTGAAGGTCAAGCCAAAGACCATGATCAATGATCTTTTCATATCCATCAGCATGTTCAGCTCAACACTGGAGGTTGTATTCATCCTGGACATCAACATTTAGTAGATCCAAACATGTATCATTGTTCTACCATAGGGAACCAGGCCTGGGGCTGGCCAGGCAGTAGCAAATCTAGAGGGGATAACTATTTAGGTATCAGCGAAACTAGGTTAAGACTCTACCCACAAGACTAATAGTACCAAGCGTTGAAGATGTGGTGCAATTGGAACTATCTACACTGCTGATAGGAACACAAGATAGGACAGCTGCTCTGGAAAACAGTTTGACAGATCTTACCACATAATTCAAAAATCTCCTTCCTAAATATTTTCCCAAGAGAAGTAAAGGCATATGTCCACAAAAAGAACTCCACATGAATGTTCAAAGCAGCTTTATTCATAATCATCAAAAACAGTTAATGACTCAAATGTGCTTCAATGGGTGAATGGTTAAACACATCATGGTATATTCATACAACGAAATACTACCCAGTAATAAAAATCAATGAAGTACTAATAAACACAATAACATGAATGAATTTCAAAAGCATTAAGTAGAGTAAAAGAAGTCAGACACAAAAGACTTTGTACTATATGATTCAATTTATATGATGTTCTAGAAAAGACAACATAAACAGAAATAGACCAGTCATTGTCAGGGACTGGGAGGGAAGGGGGAAGGGCATGGTAGAAATTTTGGGGTGATGGAAAAGTTTGATTCTTGAAAGTAATGGTGTATGGTTATAGAACTATATAGAGTTGCCAAAACTCATTCAATTATTCACAGTAAAGAGTGAAATTGTATTGTATGTAAATTATACCTTAGTACAAAGTCTCTGCCCACCAATCTTACCCAGGTCAGGGAATCATGCCTGGAACTCCAGCCTAGATTCTGCTTTTCCAGCCCTTCCAATGATTTTCTAAGTCCCTAATTCTCTATAGGAAATCTCTTTCTGCTTAAAATAGCTGGAATTATGTGTTTCCTGTGATATAATCCTGAGGCCTACAAAATATGCAGGAAATAAAATAAGGAAACAGAATCCTCATCAAGAATAAAGAGCCGTTGGGGCCGGCCCGGTGGCGCAGTGGTTAAGTTTGCATGTTCTGCTTCTCGGTGGCCCAGGGTTCGCTGGTTCAGATCCCGGGTGCAGACAGGGCACCACTTGGCAAAAGCCATGCTGTGGTAGACGTCCCACGTATAAAGTAGAGGAAGACGGGCATGGATGTTACCACAGGGCCAGTCTTCCTTAGCAAAAAGAGGAGGATTGGCAGTAGTTAGCTCAGGGCTAATCTTCCTCAAAAAAAAAAAAAATTATAAAAAAAAAGAATAAAGAGATGTCAGTAGATGATGTATAAAACCAGCCCACTAAAATATAGGCATATTGTCAATATAGGCATATAATGTAGATTTGACTACCTGAAGAAATAACCAAAAAATTTCTATAGAGATGGGACCTAGAGAGTGGAAAGTAACAGAGAAGAGATATATATTTTTTCAGTAGTTTTCTTTTTTAAATTATGTGCATCTATTATTTTTATTGAAAAAATAATAAACTAAGAAAAAGAATTCGAGAAGCAGAGAGGCAAACAGAGAGGGAAAAATATCTCCAGCATTGTCTTAAGATCAACTACGTCCAATTACTGGGACATATTTGTCCTTCAGTGGAGAAAAATGCAAAGGTCAGGGCAAATGCATATTGATGGGGATTCGGTACACAGAATCAACTCTCCTATCTTTTAATTTCATGTTCACCAAGCAAATCTGTGATTATTATTTGACCACCCATGTAGATCTTTCCATTGTGAGAAAATGTGTCCTTCTAAAATAAAAAAAAAAATAACCAGTTTAATCTCCTTGTGACTTAATATATCAGAATTCTGATTTTTTTAAAAAAGTGTTCTATCAGTGTATTTGCGGCTCCCTCTACAATGCCAGCTGGATCCTAAAGCTGAAGAGTTAGGTGGCACAATTGTGGATGTGTTAGGTAAATGACTGACACTTAGCAGTGTTCCCAAGAGAAAAACGAGAAACAGGAAAATCACCTGCTACATGTCCCTGAGCCCCAGAAAGAAGAAAAATGAAAATTATTTATTAGCATTCTCAAAGTATCCCATGGTCAGAAAATATGGGAAAGGCTGAGTTAAAGCTGAATAGACCTCTTTACTGGAGAACATCTCAGATCTCTGGAATATTCAAATATGTTTTGGTAATCTCCATAACGTGGTTTAGGGTAGGCAATGATTTTCAAACCTTATATGGACAGGAAGTCCTTTTCCTTTTTAAAGAATATCTGTATAGTATCTATAAAGGTTACCCCTGGACAGAAGGGTGTGGCATTTCAATGAGGACCATACTGGATCTGGTGGCCTTCCCTGATGATAACAGGGATGGAAATAGTGGCTCCTCATATGAGTGTTTCCCTACTGTAACTGATCTTCAACAGAGTAAGGATGATACATTTTACGGCAGTCCTACAATCCATGCACTACCACAATAAGACTCATTTCATGTTCATGGCTTAAAACTGGACTTGGCCAGGAAGAAATTGCTGGGTCATTATATAGTTGACTTACATACACAGTCCTTCACATAAAACCCAGAAAGCATGTATGTTGGGTAAAAAGGAGACACAGAGGTGCAAGAAGAGGCGCTTTTTCAAATTGCCCTTCCTGTCAGAGATACGTTACTAAAGAGAGTACACTGACACAGAAATGGATGGAGGTGGGAAACCAGTCTAGAACCACTTCTTAGCCCACACTTCTAATTTAGGCTCTAATTCACTGAGGCCATTGTGCCATTTGAGGGCACTGAAGCAATAGCTTGTCACATAATACCTTTCCAAGAGTGCCGAACTTAAAAGCAACTCCCAAACTGTTTAGACAGAACATTTGGCTCATTGCCTCATGTCCAAAAACTACAAAGGAGACTTGAGGCTGCCATCACATGAGGGGCAGTCTTGTTTCCACAACCTCAGCCAACTTTTAATTACTCATGGGTCAATTATTTGACTGCTGGATTAGCAGACCCTACGTTTCTTCCCTTCCACCCTTTCCTGTCCACCTTTGAAAATCATTCCATTGCTACCAATCACTTTTAAATCACATTTGGAACAAAAATTAAACGTAAACTGGATGCCAAGAAGAAATATTCATAAATCAGCATTTATGATTTCAAAGCCTGAATATAAATGGGCTTTGTCTATCTGGCTAAGCAGTTTCCCACCCTGGCCTCCTCACTCTATGTAGAACTGGAATGATCATTAATTTCATGTGGACATAAAAGTTGAAGAGAGGAATTAAAATGCAGCCAAACACAATCATTACATTTTGCTACAAGAGTTGATGGGGAAAGAAACAGACACTGAGTGGGGTTGTTGTTTTAACCAGCTGGGCATTCACTTTTCTAATCTCACCCTGTTCTTTGTTTTAATTCTGATTCAATACTTAAAATATTCCCTATTTTTAGCACTGCAACACTGAAAAATACTGCATCACCCGCATATGACAAAAGGTAATGTTGCTAGTAGACTAGATTTGTGTTACAAGGAACATACTTGCTAAAGACAATGAAGTGTCAAACCGCTGGACACCTGCTAGGGAGAGGCTAATTGCGTGGTCTCTTGTTTATCAACTGAAAAGTCCAATGCCCAGTTTGAACGTCTGTGCTGTGCCAACAGTGAAGAAACCAGACACATGCCAACATGATTAGTGTGGATAAAATGTCAATAAAGCGGGGCCAGCGTGCTGAAAGCTGGAGTAGATTAACTCCATGCCCGTATCCTCATCTCCTGTTGCAGTGAAACCCTGTTCTGTCAAAGTCAACTTCATAATCATGTGCTCGATGAAATGATATATGCATGCGGTGGCACAAATTATGCATCCAGTTATTAAAATGGTGCCCCACTGCCCTATCCCTGTGAGCGGTTTTCAAATAAATTACTTTGGATGAAGCCTGGTAGAAAAGATTGCCATTAAGAGTAGTACATCCTTTTGAGGAATTAACTCAGGAAATAACTTATAATTACTGGAAGCTTTTTTTTTTTGCCTCCTTTCACTTAAAGAGTCTAGCCAATGTGTCACGGCTACAACATTCTTCTGTGATGTTATGGTAACTAAATAACAAGACATTTTATAAATACTGACAGCTATGTGTTATCATATAATTATTTCTAAAATTGCAAATAGATCTTAATTTCAGAATCATCCACTACTCCCCAAACAATATTTATGTTCACTACAGATTTAGACATTAGGCCAATATTTTTGGAAGTTTTGTTTTTTTCTTCTCTCTAATTTTAATTTTTTAATTTATATTTTTAGTGCTTCATCACAATTTAAGGTAGAACTTATAGAGTGCTTGAAGCACTCATTTGGCTCAATTATAATTAAGTTTTTGATTTCCTTTGGATGTTTGGCTTCAGTAAGTTTTAGATAATTTGCTTCTGAAATAGGGTATTTAAAACATACTAGTTGGTTTTCCTCTCTCCTCTAACTTAAATCACTTCTTTAAGAAAGGTTGAGAGAAAGGTACTGGTTCTAGAGGTTTGGAATACCTAAAAAGATGAGTTCCTTTTAAACTTTCAATATGCATACTATTACTAACTTACTCACCAACCCAAAAATGCATTCCTTCTTGTGGGTATATGATGTAAGTTCTTAATCTTCTTGAAGATTTACTCCATTTCATAGTAGATGGTTTATCTAAGTATCTGTTTTATATTATAAACTCCTTTGTAAATCACTTCCATAGCATCCAGCAGCATACCGCTCACAAGTCTTTCGATGACACAAAAAAAGAATGTGTACGAAAAAGCTAGATGATCTTTTAAAACAGTGCTATTTAACGTGTGGTCTGCGGATACGCAGCTTCAGCATCACCTGGGAGCTTATTAGAAATGCAAATTTATGGACCTTATCCAGACTTACAGAGTCAGACTCTCTGAGAGAGGGGCCCAGACATCTGTGTTTGATAGAGTCACTCACCAGGTGCTCTGGGAAGCACTGTGTAAATAAAGGCTAGCTCGTATTAAGTGCTTACTATGCTAGGAGCTGTGCTAAGGACTAGCTGCTTATCTTACTTAATACTTGTAACAATCCTGTGTGGCAGATACTATTATGTCTATTTTCTAGATGACAGAATCACTTTTCCAAAATCAAACATAAAAATTGGTGAAATCAAGACAAACCCAGCTCTAAATCCAAAGGCGGTGCCTTCTTTTGAATGAAGGAAGAGGGTTCTCATGGTGAGGTGTTACCGGTAAGCAAAACTTTGACTGCAAAAGTGTAATTTTTACTGCAAGCCACAGATGCATTTATATAGCATGACACTTTACAAATGCCGATAGTCTGTCATTGAACATGTCAGTAGGGCAGCAACGAATATGATTCAAATAGAAACACTACATTTTAAGCATAGTTAATTATAGAACCCTATAGGTTTTGCAGACTAGAAAGTGTACCTTCTTTCCACTTAAGACCATAATTAGAAGCAGAGATATTCATCTGTAATCAAATTTAGAAAGGGAGGCAAAGTTTCAGCTTTCAGTCAGAGGCCAAAATTTGGAACAGAGAGCCAGTACAGCTAAACTAAACAGAAAACTCAATGAGTTGGGGGAGGGGGAGTCTTAGGGGGTCAAAAAGGAAGATAGCTTTTCATAATTCTAACAAAGACAGTTGAAGGAAGGATCTGATGGGACAGGCTTTGGTTTGAAAAATTTCACATAGGAAGAATTGGAATTTGTCACAGAATAAAGGCTTACATTCAAAGCTGCCCTTGTCGAAAAACATTTTAAAGGGACGCAAGCCCAGCAAGCTTCCCCCGACCTGCCACACCACCATACCCTCCCCAGAAGTAAACCATTTGGGCTGATGATTCAGTTTGGCATCTTGTTAGGCAGGCTGTTCAGGCCAAGAGGAAGACCAAAAGGGTGGGAGGGCAGGAGAAAACAAAGGGAAGAGAAGAACTAAGCATTTGTCCATTCCAGGCCTGCTCTGTTTACTCAGGGCTCCCACCCACTAAATTAGCAACCTGGCTTGCCAGGGGTGCTTGCATGCTGGGCTAATGGGGCACGAAGCTCAAGTTGGACTAGTTCTGAATGCTCCTGCCTGCCTTCCAGGGCTCAGCACCTGCAGATGCTTGGGTAAACTGTTCTTCCTCGAACAGCTGTGCTCCACAGGAGTTCCAGCAAGTGCCCGTCAGCCGGGACAGGGAGGCACTGAGGGGCTCCAGACGGCCCACACAGACAGAGCGTTCAGCGACTTTCTGAAAATCAATTCTCAAGGAATTGCTGTGGTGAGGGGATCAACAACACTGAAGAAATTCCTTACTGACATGTCTAGAAAAATGAAGACTTCTGGAAAGCTGACCATGGCCCCTTTATTTCCTTTGGGAATTTACTCTTATGGATAGTACTTTCAGGTGCCAAGACTAGGACACATATTTTGTCAATATTGAAAAGGAGAAGAAGCACAGATACTAAGGGGCAGGCGCTTGCTGTTATCTCATGTCTCCTGCCCGGGTTTATCCTCATTGACCCTGTCTCTAGTTTTTGCATCATAAAGGGGAGATGACACTGAGTGAGGGAGTGAGCCTCGGATCTGGATTCGAGTCGGAGCTGGATCTCAGCATCCTTCCTTCTCACAGAGCCAGTGCACAGGCCACAGTGAAAGGAGTCACACCTCAAGGAGGAATAAGAGAGATCACATGGGGAGGGTTCTGTCACTGCAGCTCTGCCTCTTCATCTTAAATGGCCCCCACTAGGGAAACTGGGTTTTAAACATTTCAGAATTCCTGTTTTAACTGCACAGTGTTCTTTGCTTTTCGTGGTCCTCCTTAGAAATCCTGACTTCTTTGAAAGAAAGATAAGTGTCCAACAGGGAAACTATTTATTGCTCTCATTAATAATCTCTGACATACGAATTCCTTCTAAAACCCAATCTAGTCACCTTTTCCTTGAGTTAAAGTATCATCGCCTTGCAGGCCAACATGAAGGATACCGGGAGCAGAGAGGGCCGTCCTGTCACCCCCTCTCACCTCTTCTCTGGGCTTCTTGCCCTCAGCTCCCAACCCTGGGAATGTTCTCTGACATAGGGCCAAGGTGAGAGGGCATGAGGATTCCTTGCCACCAGGTCAGAGACTGAGAGGTTTTGAGTAGAGATTTCCTCTCGTAAAATTAAAGCATCAGAATACGCCAGAAGGAAAAAATGCCAAAAGAAACTGTCTTTCCTCAGCTGCCTCAGTAGGAGGGATGCTACTAGTATCAAGCACAACAAGGACAGGGGAGCCAGGCCCTGGAAGGTGGCCATATGTGGCTTTAGGACCCAGTGCAGCTGTTTTACATTTAAAGGGTCAGCCACTCAGAGCAATGTTTTCGGGGAGCTCATGAATTCCTAACATCCTTCACATCTCTCGGTGCCTCCAGTCCACTTCCCCTACTTCAATCTGTCTACCTCTTCTTGGTGGCTTCTTATTTTCAGCACTGAGATGGAAAATATACAAAAGAGCAGTACTTTAGGAAGGTGCTCCAGACCAAGAAGATGCAGATCAGGTGCAAACCTTATTCCCAGGGAGTCTTGATGAAGAGATCGAGATAAACTTCGCGACTGCCAGTTACCGAGCATCTGGAATGCTTGTTCTTTTCTCTGGCACAAGTCATGCATCGCTCTTGGGTTCAGCACTTTGCAAAGCAGATGTCCACTGTTGAAGAATGCATGCGAGACTGGAGCCAGTGACACTGTAATCCACCAAATGTCTGTGATGGAATCCACGGCTCCTCTGCTCACAAGTTTCCTCACTGAAGTCATTTCGGGGGAAGCCAACAAGAAATACCGAAATAGGCAGGAAGAGCCCAGACAGGCTGAAGAGATTGAGTTTTCCAAGCAAATCGCAACTGCGGAAGGGGCTGTTTTTCAACAACGGAGGGGGCTTGAGGGAGAAGAGCTGCAGGCATGTGAAGCAAACTTTTGCAGTGCACGGTGTTTCACCAGGTTCTTCTTTCAAGTTCAACGCCGGTGGATAATGGTTAAAAGTTCTGGTCACAAATTCCGAAGTGTTGTGCATGTTTCCCCACACCAACAAGCAATTCTCTGACACCAGCTGTGTGTCCTACAATTTAATTCAATTCCGACACTATCTACCTGGAGATAGCATCAGACCCCACAGGTTAAGGGCTCAGTCCCACAAGAATGCCACCTCCCCCCAGTTCAGAGGCCGGACTCAAGTTCAGTCTGCTTCTGACCAGCCGACAACCCCCTCTCCTCGGGTTTCATTAATTTGCTAGAGGGACTCACAGAACTCAGAGAAACATTTTGCTTACTAAATTACCCACTTATTATACAGGGATATAACTCAGGAACAGCCAGATGGAAGCGATGCCTAAGGCAAGGTGTGGGGAAAGAAGGCAGAGCTTCCCTCCCTCCAGGCCACCACTCTCCCCATATCTCCGTGTGTTCACCAACTCAGATCCTCTCCAAACCCTGTCCTTTTGGTTTTTTATAGAGGTTTCATTACATAGGCACGATTGATTACATCACAGGCCATTGGGGACTGAAATCAATCTCCAGCCCCTCTCCCTTCCTCTGAGGTTGGAAGTTGAGGGTAGGCGGCAGGAGAGTGGAACTGAAAGTTCCAACCCTCTAATCACACAGTTGGCTTCATTGACAAGCAGCCCCAGTCTTTAGGTGCTTTCCAAAAGTCACCTCTTTAACGTAACAAAAGATACCTTTGTTGCTCTCATCACTTAGGAAACTCCAAGGGTTTTAGGAGCTATGTGCTGCAAACAGAGACTTAGACCAAATATATATTTCTTATTATAAATCACAATATCACATGGTAAAGAAAAGAAAAAAAGAACAGCAGAGAAAAAGGCCTTCCCTGGCTTCGGTAACAACAGCTGGTGTGACCTCCACTAATCTCGTAATTGGTAATTGTGCATCTGAAGGCCTTGCTTGCTGGAAAGAAGCATTGGGCAGGTAATGGCAATTACCTGGCAGGCGGCAGCTGAGACCTCTGTCTGCAGAGGGAGGAGGGCACGAGGAGGGCATGTCCAGAGATCTGATGCCAAAGCATCCTTCCGTTCTTTGCACCTGCATACACTTATTCTGGCAAAGCTGTGCTTCATAAAGTACTAAGCCCAGGCTTCCCCATTCCCTAATGGAAGATGTTAGGTTTTAAAGAGGAATACAAGTTTTCAAGGCACAGAAATAAAAGGCACTTGAAGATTTTGGATTCTGTACTCCTAGTCACTGTCACCTAGAAATGCTATTGCTATTTTTTCATTGTTCTACAGCAGATGAAGTTTGGGGATTTTAAAAGCAAATGGCAAATGGACCCAATGGAGCAAAAGAAAACTTGTGCTAGAAGATTCTGGCCTTTCAACAGGATCTTGGCAATACAACTGCCTGCTGGAGAAGTGTTTGGAGGGAGCAGGGAGAAGGGGAGAGGTTAAGAAGAGAAACTGAGTGCCCTCTTGGGCAATAGAGACTAGAGAGCCAATCTTGAAAACAGAAGTCAGCATACTACAGTCCTCAAGCCAAATCTGGCCCACTGCCTGTTTCTCTATAAGTTTTATTGAAACACAGCCATGCCCATTCATTTATACTGTCCGCCATGGCTCCTGCCCTCTAATGGCAGAGTTGAAAAGCTGTAACAGAGACATGGCCTGCAAACCTCAAAACATTTACTAACTTTTTCTTTGCAGAAAAAAACCTGCCAAAACCTGTTTTAAAACAAAAAATTTCCTTTAACTTTGGAAGGGCTTGGCAAGAGAATTCAGTTAACCTGTGACAAATGCCAGCAGACACTTAAAGGGAGGGGAGAGAATTTCAGAGGCCTTAGGAGTTAGTGCTCTGCATTTCCT
This sequence comes from Equus quagga, assembly GCF_021613505.1. NCBI lineage: Eukaryota > Metazoa > Chordata > Mammalia > Perissodactyla > Equidae > Equus > Equus quagga. The sequence goes on from NC_060272.1 coordinate 96,425,342, forward strand.
CTTGAGGATAAACAACAACAGGTGGCCTTCAATTTTTCTGCAGCATCTTTTCAATATTAGCCAACTATTAAATGTTATACTGTTCCATGCCTACAGATTCTAGGCAGCTCCATACTTTCTACTTACGTATGAACAGTAAGAGCTATGCCTGTCCCATCATGACATCTAAGTGTCCCCTTGGTTAGTTCTGAGGTTAGTAACTAAGGAGCAGCTGACCCTTTCTTCCCTATAGAATAGCTGAGTGTGGGTGTGACCCCTGCACTCTGGTAGGCAGAGGCCATCACTGTACCTGTTGGCCAAAAGCTGGGACCTGGTTCCTGAGGGAGAGGTCAGGTAGATGGCCAGGTCTCCCCTCCTGGGGTGGGTGATGGTTATGCGCACGACTACATGTTCTAGGTAGTTGACATGGTGGTTGGGATTATCAGAGCAGCCCGAAGCTTTGTAGATGGAGCGCACCGCACTGTTGGGGCGAATTGTCCTGCAACAGAGAGAGGACAAGTTTGAGCAAAGTACGTGGCAAAGGTCCCTGAGTGACCCTGCAGGCCTGAAATGATTATATGATCTAAAGCAAGCAGCTGGTCGCTGGATACTAAACAACACAGCACTATCACCCAAATGACTGGGTCACCTAAAGAATTAACACTGGCTATACAGTAGGAAAGATGCAAGTGAGAGGAAGGGGGGAATTAAGGTTTTTTTATCTTCATGCAGGTAGTGGATATCAAACTTGAGGGTAGCACCTTGTTAAAATGCAGATTGCTGGGCCCTGGCCAGGCCCAGAGTGTCTGATTCAGTGAGGCTGGGGGTGGATCCCAGGAATGTGCATTGCTAACAAGTTCCCAGGTGACAGTCAGGTTGTTGATCTATGGAATACACTTTGGGAACCACTGATATAGAGTACTGTGGTCCCCTAGAGGCCTGGGATTAGCACAACCTTCGTTCAAATCCCTGGTCTACCATTTCCTTGCTCTATAAGCCATGGGCACACACCTCCCTCTTGCCTACAGATTCCTGTCTTCTTCACTAGCTTCCTCCTGTGCCACTGTCCCCCTTGAACACCAGACTCCAGCCACTCTGGCATCAGTTCAAGTTATGGAATAACTCAAGTTTCCCACCTCAGAGACTCTGCATACACTACTCTGCCTGAAGGACTTTTTTGCTGCTGTTCATATGGCTGACTCTCTCTCCCTTCATGGTCAAAGCTTAACTTTCACTCTCTGAGACCATCATTGAGGAACAAGATGCCCCTCACCTCCTATTTTCTACCTTTTTTACTTCCAACATTCACTTATTATAATTTGTAATTATCTAATTATCATTATTTTTTGGCTTAACTCTCACTACACCGTAAGTTCACATAGGCAGGAAGCATTTCTCATGCCCCTTTCTATGTTTAATATAAGGCTCAGTGCTGGATATCCAGTGAGTGCAAGAAATTCAGTTACTGAATTGGTAAGAAATTTGTGAATGAATAATCAAATATTCCCTCTGACCTATCTCCTTATTTGTCAAATGGGAATAACACCCAAGTTGTTACAAGGTTTTACTAAGAAAACAAACATGAAGTTTCTCACACTTAGCTTGCCACGTAATAAGGGCTCAACAAATACTAGTTAATTTTTCACTTCTTTATTTTTTTTCTCTCCTTCTTTGCCACAAAAGGGTAGAATGGAAAGAACCCTAAAACTTTAGTCCATTTATTTCTGCTTCCTAACAAATTTCCTCAAGAATTAGAACGGCTCGAGTTTCTTCACAAACCAAAGTTCATAAGTATTTTTCTGTGAGCTAACTCTATAAAAAGAAAGCCAAAAAACAAAACACTAATAAAGTCACGAAGATGGAGCCTATTCTTTGGATTCAGCACCTAGGAGAGACTTCACATTATTGCTTGGTAAACCCTGTCAGCACAGCCTCCAAGTTTGTGCACTGAAACAGAGGAATAGGCCCCGGAATCTCTGAGCCAACTGCAACCTCATTTGCTGTGCATTTTGTATCACTCTTTGGAGAACTCCACGGTATATAGGTAAGTTTCCACAACAGAAGGTTTGGTTTCTTTGGAGTACACTGACTTATGGAGAATATGTACCATGCTCTAGAAATACTGAGAGAGTAGAATGCCCATCTGTAAGGGTCCCCTCAAATCCCCCTTTAAGAGATGTTTTTCTTTTAAAAATCTTTGGCTTATACTAGTGTGGATTTAATAGCTTAAAATCCTAGACATGCTATCAGAATTTTATAATTATAGTAGGAAAACACTACACCAGTTTTTAGCTTCCATGTGTAACAAAGGTCTGTCTCGAGCACTTGCGCTGGCCTGCTCTCTTTCAGGGCATTGTCACACTGTCTGCTTGGAGCAAACATTACTTGATTTGTCGGTCTGTGCTCTCCACACACACGTGCTGCTGGGGAACAGTGGTCCACTTCTCCGCCTCCATCACCATGGCTTCTGCATCCATCAGTCCAAATCCATAGAGATGGCTCACTACGGAAAGCAAGAGGCCGGTCAGCTTCACTGTGGCTAGCAGTACCTTATGCTATATACGTTGAGTTATAATTTCACTCCGTAGAGAACGCTGACACATCCCAATGGGATACTAGCTTTCTTTCTAGCAATGATTTAAAAAACAAATCAAACAAGTACACAATCATAACAAGAAAATAAGATGGATATATATTATTCATTGATTATGTATTATTACTACCACTTATGACTACCACTTATGAATTACTACATGGCAGGCACTAGTCCATATTTTTACATTTAATCCTCCCAACAGTCTTAAGATGTTAGTGCTATTATCATCATCATTCATGGATGAAAAAACAGAGGTACAGAGAGAAACTTGGCTAAGACTGACTAGCAATTCAGTGGTTGAGCTGGACTGTAACCCACATACTTTGCTCCAAGGCCTTACTGTTAACTACTTGCATTCAAGTGATGACATCATCAATTTTGTAAGAGAAAATAATTAATATGTTTAAAGAGAAGTGACAATGTATACAACTTCTCCTAGTGAAATAAGAACTTAATGCAAGAAATATCAATTTTCTGACATATCTAGTATTTAGATTGAATATCTCAGAAGACAAATTATTATCTTTCCTCTAGCATATGAAAAATTTATTAAACTTTATGCATGAAATATTTGGAGGCCTCCAGACTTTTATGCCAGCTTCTTATCCTCGAATGTTGTAATCTTTTTAGTTCTCAATGAGAATACCTATTGATCTAAAGCTGAATTTGACATAACTGTCTCAGAAACTTCAATTACATATGGGAATATTTTAATGATGCAGCAAGATCTACATGTGCAGTTCTTTCTAAGAATACTTCAAAATCCCTGTTGAATACTTACAAGCTCCAGTTTGTATTAAACTGTCTCATATATTTATAAACAGTCATACTTCTACCAGATTTGTTGCTTAAAACATTCTTCCTTCTAACATTAATCGCTTTTTGCAAAAATGGCAATAGCTGCCCATACTTATGGATTATTTAAATACTTCAGCATGAAATTCAAGATGTTCTAGGATACAATCCTATTCTACTTTCATAACAACCTCCTCACCAAACCGTTTGCTTTAGTAAGGTCTCTCCTTTACAGGTCCCAGTCACATCTTGCTCTTTCTGTCTCAGTGCCTTTGCTCAGACTGAGCCCTTGGCCTGGAATTCCCTCAACTCTTCCTCTCTAGAGAATCAAATTCTACTCTTAAAAGTTCCTGAAGACCTAGTTAGTCGATCATCTCTTTCTTGAAATATTCTCTGACCAATAAAAGTCAACAGACATCTACTGAAATTCAACTGTCTGTGACCGGTGAACTTTTCTCTTTTCTAGTTCTATAACTTTAATTAATTTGTCAATCTATCTGCCCTTCTGCTCATCCATTCATCCATCTACCCATCCATCTATCCACCCAGCCACCCATCCATCCATTCAGCATTTCTTGAGTGCCTTCCATGTGACAAGCACTGTATTACTCACTGCACTTCTTATCTGTGCCATCAATTGAATTGCTAATTAACTCTGTCAGCATGTCTTTTTACCCTAACTGTATTATAAACTTCTTGATGGTAGGAACTAGGACTTATATTTCTTTACCTGTTCCATAGGATTTAGCAGAACTTTATACATATGGGAGGAAAAAGAAATTACAGCACATAAAAAAGGAAAATCGTGTTAGGATTCAGAAATACTGCTCTATTTCTGCTATTAACTAATCACGTAATTCTTGGTAAACAAGGTAAAATATCTAACCCACAATTGCCTTATTTGGGGATATTATTGTTTATCCCATCACCATTACTAAGTTGATTAAGTATTATTATATGTTCCATGTGAGAAAGTCTGTGTAAAAAACTATACATATGTAAGGGCTCATCATTATAACATCAGCTGCTCAGCCAGACAGGACACACTGAATAAAACTGAATAAACCTACTCAAGCATGCCAAGGATGTATGTAGAATTTTTATATGTGTATGTTTGTAACTTTTATTATAAATGATTTTTTTCTTTTTATTCCAAAGTAATGCATGTTCATTGTCAAAACTTGTAAATATATCCAGAAAAGAATAAAGAAAATAAAAGCCATCAATAACTTCATCACAAATTGGTAACTGCTATTAACAATTCTGTATGTTTGGTTTCAGTTACATAATAATATGTGAGGTAATTTTGCCTCTTTTATTAAAAGACACAGAGTTGTCCACATGAAACAGGAGAAATATCAAGTTTGGCCTTAAGGAAACCAAATTGTGGAGATCTTTTATTAAAGTTCTTGTAAATTCTATGTTCTCACTTACCACTTAACCATAGCCTATATCATTTCACTGTGAACATTCTAAGGTATTTTCTTTCCCTGGAGGAAGTGAAATTATTGCCGAAGATGGTATGCCAGGCTCTCTAACTCTGCCCAAAACCCAAATATCTCCATGCTGGTATCAAGTGGTTTTAAACCAGCACAACTGATCATTTTGTCTCAGTTTAGGGAAATAAGATGAAAGATTTGATTGGTATGTGGGGGTGGGTAAGAGGGTGGGGAGGGGCCTGCGGAGGGCAAGGGCTTTCAATAGTCTGCAAGATGGGGGCTGCCTGGCCTCTGGTTCAGCTGCATTAGCTGCTGCTCTCCCCACCCCACCCCCATAACTGTCAACTGAACAGCCATTCGGACATAAATTAACATGCAGAGTCATCAAATACAACAAACACTTCATGCCTGTTAAACAACCACTTGAGCTAAGTAGAAAAGCACCTTGCGTCTTTATGAAGGTCATAAATTTGTTTCCTTTTCCGATTCAATTCCTACCCTCCAGAGACAATGTCCATTCATGCAACACTCACAGTAGATGTTCAGAAAAGAGGCTGACCAGCTCCAGTTAAGCTAGACTGGCAGGTCAACAAAAACCATTTACATTAATGGCATATGGAGGAATTAGATTACATCACTGAAGGGCACTGTGTCAGTAACGGAGATTTTCAGTATTTTAAAATACTGGAAATTGTGTATCTATCCACAATCATGATACACAGCCTAAGAAAATGATGAAATGCATTTCTTTCTCTTTTTGGGTGGAGGGTGCTGGCAATATATCTACTCCATGTGTTCTGATTGGAAGTTATTTGTTTGGCTTTTGGTAAATACCTATGAGAAAATAATTACAGAATGAATGTTTGGGGCAGATAAATTCCTTGAAAACATGGTGTCAGCAGGGGAAACAGCCATTAAATAGTTTGGAAGCATTAATAATTTCTTTTGTGACAATTTATAATTGACATATATTAATTTTTTATATAGTTTCCACACTCTAAAATTACCTATAAATTCAGAAACACTGATCTTTCTTTTGGGGACCATGTGAGTCAAGTCTGTCTTGCCTCTCACACTGTAACCATGATGGGCTGCAGGGAGCAGGATTTCTCTCCAGTGGCTGCAGAGCACCTGGCTTAGAGGAGAGCTTCCAGAAATACTTGTGAAGTGAATGAATGCAATGGGTAGGAGAAATTTTATTTAATTCACCAAGTGGCATAAAGTGTCCACAAGAGAATTGTAAGGGGAGTTAGGAGGGCTGTTCTTTTTATTACTGACTCCTATAAAGGTATCGTTAACACTCAAAATTTATTCAAGTATAGAGCCAATATTCACATTTTAAAAATTTATGATTATAACAAATATGCCATGCAAACAACGAGTTCTGATATGGTCATTCCAAAATGAAAGCAGTTTTATTTATGCACTTTGCTCATGTCAAGCTCAGAGCAAAAAGGGAGCCTGAAAATAACTTTATGACGACCAAGTGGAACCCTCTCTGTGTAAGCGCTGTATAAAACGCAAAACACTATGAAGTTAGAGTACTAGGATGTTGGTGTTGAACAGGAATCTAACCAGTTCAAACAGAATTTTTTATTCCTAGGAGCGTGGGCAGCAGACATTCAATTCATAGTTTTAACATTAGTTAAGACTCAAAAATCAATATTTAGAAAGACACTGGAACAGGGCATGTATACAGAGTAATTAAAGATCTTGAAGTAAAGTATGAGGTGTATTTCAGAAAGTAAATCTATTTCTGGGTAGAATGATGTTGGACAAGCTTAATAGAGGGAATTTGAAAAACCTGCATAACATTATATTTGTTCCATTAGCCTGCATGACTGTTTACACAGATAAACTCAAAAAAGTGGACTCATCTTATGTCAGAATATAGCTAGCCTTTATTCCAAGTTATCCAAAGGCCTCCCTGCTTGGGCCAGTAAGATGGACAAGAGAAGGCAAGAAAATAGATAATGTTCTCCAGCAGGTATATTTTGATTTTCTGATGAGACAAGAAGTACTAAAAGAAGCTAGTCATTAAGCACATAAGGGAATGAGTGCATAGTTTGAGAGCAGATACAGTTAATTTAAACAACTGTTCTGGTGAGGAGGCCTAAAACACTCAATTCTAAAGGAAAGCTCAGCAGGAAGAAAAAATTTAGAAGTCTCTGAGCACAGAAAGCTATAACCAGGGACATTTGGTCTACTTTTATCTCCTTTAGTGGACTATCCTTACTGGAGTCAGCTATTTTAAATTTTATTATTTTTTTTATATTAGACTGAATGGATATTTTATGATGACTCTAAAATGACTATTAGTAAAGCACTGTATATATAATAAAGGACTTGGTTGGTTAAAAAGGGGGTTTGTTTGTTTGTTTTAAGTCTTTGAGCTTCCTGAAGGAAGGCTTTTCTGCCACCAGCTGCCAGATGTACAGACACTTACGCAGCATCCAGCATAAAACAGGATGAATAAACAACAAAAACTCTCTCTAGAAGTAGCCTATGAGAAATTTAAAATTTGCCTGTCACTGAAAAAAATGCAACTAAATGACAGCTTTCCATTACCGAGTATTTAATATGAAAGTACAGACAATTTCTTCCATTGAGGAAATCACTTCTTATAACTAGTGTGACTAAATGTCCAGGTTTGTCCAGAGCTGTCCTGGTTTTAGCACTGAAAGTTCTGTGTCCCAGAAAACCCCTCATTCATGGGCCAACCCAGAGAGTGGCTACCCTATGAGGAACTGAGATAGTCATGTGATGCTATTATGGAGTGGCACAGAGCTCTCACATCTTTTGATATCAATGATCTAGTAACTGGAGGGTATACAGGCATCCTGAACTTATATTTGTATTTGTTAAGATGCACATAATCATCAAAATGTGAAACAAGATTGATAAATTAGGTTCAATTATTTTATTATTAGAAAGTGTCAATTTCAATACACTTCATCAATATAACCTAATAAATTATCCTATTAATTACTATATCACTGGTGGCATGTGGGGCACCTACTATGTATTCAACACAGTGAGGGTCCAAAAGAAACAGAAAATGATCCGTGTTCTCAGTCAGGCAGAGAGTGAGACAAGAATAACTTTATGATTTCACTGAGAAACAATTAAGAGCACTAACCATGTCATCACTGTAAGTGTTTATAAAAAGACTCCAAAAGAGTAAGAAATCATTAAAAAAGACAACGGGTATGAAGGACCCTAACAGAGCCCGGGGTATAGAAAGTACTCCATAAATGTTAGCAGAAATTTAGAGTCAGGTAAGATGACCCAAGAGGGGAAAGAGAGACTTGAATTGTGCTTTGGCGCCCGGGTAGGATTCAGTGGGGTGGGGATGTGGGGAGGACATTCCAGGGGCCAGGATGGAGCCTCTTGGTTAAATACTCACCAGGTCTGCATGTGGTTCACTGGGGCAGCAAGGAAACCACTAGCCCTGGAGTGGGCAGCACTGGGGTTGAGTGGTCAGCAGGGGATGGGCATTAGTGGTAAACATGGCAGAGAATAAGGCGTTGAGAGCAGACAGTGGGAGAACTGAAAGTCAACCACGATTGTTGGGTGTCCTCTGCCATCAAACAGGCTGTTGCTATTCTCATCTACCCATGAGTAAACCACCAGAATAAAAGGTAGCTATGCAAATTTCTATTTTGAGGGGGGCTACTTGCTCTGTGGGGTGACTAGAAACTCTGATCTCCAGATCAAAGAGCTCTTGCAGCTGCTGGAGTCCTCGCACCTTTGGGTCCTTTGATCCTCAATGTGCTGAACCACCTGCTCTGAAATAACTGCTCCCACCAGGCACCCTGCACCTCCTGCACCTATTAATCAAACCAGGCCAAATGTGTGCAACAGGAGGAGGCGGCGGAACCCAAGAGGGCCCACGACACTTTCCCTAGGTCACCTCATCCCACAGGCTCAGTGTAATCTCTTGAAGTACTGCCATTTTAAAGTAAAAATAAACAGCTGAATATGAAAACAGGAAATGTAAGATTCATAAGGATGAAAAAGTGGAAAGTAACACTCTTCAGTCTCCTGTCAGAAGCGCTACACCTGAATACTGGGGACATTTGAAAGCCAGGATGCTTCCAGAATTACCCATTTCTTCCCTTTCTCTGACATCTCTCTCTCCATTATGTACCATTTAGATTCCAGGGTGAAAGGCACATAGGTTTCCTACAGAGAATCAGAACTGTAGTTGTAGTGCTTTCTTCTGCTTCACAATGCAAAACGCAGACTCCCCTGGGGCAGGAAAACAGAGCAGCCAGCACCTGCCTTGTTCTGCATGGTTTGTTTTTATTTTCCCCTTGCTTTTCCTAAAATCTCAGGTTCCAGTAACAACTCCAGCCAGATCCAAACATGCCAGCCATCACCAGCTCTACTGAGGACTTGCATGTGGAAAGTTTCCAGACACTGATATGTGGCTGTTTGCAGGGTCTGCGCTTCAAAGCTGCCCTTGGGATGGGATTGGTCAGCAGCTGTAGGTAGTCAGATAGGCTCATTAACACGGAGACCAAGTAAGACGGAGACCAAGTAAGAGTTTAGGAAAACACTGCTGAGTTCTTCTCCTCCACGTACAATGTATTCCATTAGCCATGAGTGTGTACACACGCAATTTATTACATTATAGAGACACATGTATAAGTACATACTTATACTAATTTTTTAAAATTTGCAGAGTTAAGATAAGAAAATATGCCTGCCTTCTCTCAAGGGCCTCTTTCAATTTTAAGGAAAGAAAAAAACGTCAAATTATCTTCTTCTTTTCTCTGGCCATTCCTTTTATTTTCTTCTAACATGGTTATAATAAGCAAGAAATTTGCTTAAGATAATTGACTAGGATTTCTTGAATGGAGGTAGGAAATTTATTTGACCAGCTGGCGAGACACAGCCATGTATCCCGGGGCATATGCAGATCACAACTGTGCTTGTTTTTAGGAAACTAAGATTGTCTGGACAGAGATGAGAACAAGATAAAAAAAGGTACTATGAGGGCCTTTGGGTAAAAGCTAATTGAAGATTAGATTGACCATATGCCCGCTCCCCAGCCTAGACCTTCTTGGTGTATAACTTGAGCAAACAATTACCAGACTGGGACCTTGACGAGACTGCAGACAAAATTCTTACTTGTGAATTATTCACATATTATTTTTAGATAACTCTTCATTTAATTTTCCTTTAGTTTAGCTTTTCCCTTAAATTCTCATGAGAAAAAGGAATAGAAAATCCAGTTGATACTCATTTTAAGTGAGTGCATTTTCACACTCAATGGTTAGCAGTGGCTGCAAAGATATGGTTATTCCATCCATCCATACATCCATGGCTCACCTGATATGGAGCCAACATCCACTGTTGATATGAGAACTGCAAAGCACAAAGAAGAGTGGTAACATAGAAGAAATTATTCCTTGCAACTGGGAATGCCATCATCTCATTGGGAAGAAAGGTGACACACTTATCCTTTCAAGTTTCAAGTACTATGTAAAGCTTCTCATGAACATTCCCTTTCATTTACATAAAACAAATAATTTTTAAGCTTAAGGGTCAGTAAGAGAGAAATTTCTGTAAAATCTCAGCAAAATAGGTCATTAGTGAGGACTGTATATTCTCTTAGAAGAAATAAGATTTGAGATGGATCTTACATCCTTGACTAAGATTTGGATTCATGGGGGTACAACTGGGGGAAAGTAACGAGACCAGGATATTTGGGATGGTAGCTTCCTCAAGAAAGCTGTGTGAGCCTGGAATCATGTGGATGGATTTAATTCAGAGCAATGAGTAGCCAACGATCAAGGAAATGACATAATTTAACTGATATTCTAGAAAGATTGATCTGGCATTGGTAAATGGGATACAAAAGGGTAGAAAGATCGAAGCAGGGAACTAGTTATTTCAATGGTGCAGGCATGGGAGGTTATGATATAAGAGATTAGATAAGAAAGGAGCCATGAAGTTTCGCAACTCACATGATGTGGGAGACTGAGCAGGGAGAAGAGTCAAAGAGAACAAGGTGATCTAGAGAAGGGTACCCGTGACGACGGAGGCATGTTTCAGGGAGAAGTTCTTTTGTAAAAGATGATTGATAGATTCTGTTTTGGAAGTTTTGAGTTTTAAATGACATAGGGAGAGCCTTGTGCAGAGATTCTAAATTGGTAATGGATGAAGTCAATGTTGAAGATGTAGAAATGAAAATTATTAACAAGGAAGTGAAACTTGTAATTGAAAGGCAGGCAGGGATGTGAAAGAAAAGCAGTGGAATTAAGAGGATGTGAGAGGGAGGGAGGAAGAGAGAGAGAGAGGGAAAGGAAGAAGGAAAGAAAGAGAGAGTCCCTTCCCTCCAGAGCTCTCTAAGCAACAGACTTTAGGGAATGGCCAAGGTGACAGGAAGAGAGAGAAAGGAAGCAGTAAAGTGTCAAAGAAGAACAAGGGCTATATCTTTGCATCAGAAAAGACAAGGAAAGATCTGGACTATCCAGATCCAAAGAAAGAAATCCTACAGAAAAACAAGAGGCCTCTGATTCGCCAAGCAGGAGATGGCTGAAAGTCTAAGAGAAATTTCACTTCAAAGGTGCAAGTAGAAATAAGATGGCAGGGAATTACAGAAGAGCTGAAGAGTAAGGAAATGGAAGCAGCTAATTCAGACTACTTGTTGGGAATTTTTTGTGGAGTATGGAAGGACAGAACTAAGGCAGTAGGATAATGGAAACTTTTTTTCACTCTAAGATGTGAGATACAAAGTTTGAAAACAGAGGGTTATGGTCCAGCTGACAGAAAGGAGAATGAATGCGGCTGGGAGAATGAACGGCTAAGGGACCAACAAGGGCTGAGATTTTTTGAGAGCACCTTTCACAAATGGGACCCCTTATCCAAACTACAGGAAAATGAAAAACAACTGATCTGAGAGACTATTTTTTCATTTCTTCTCAGGATGGTACTTCACTAGCACCATTCAAATGCACAGGAGAGATGTAAATTCATTATATACAGTGGATGACTTGGGTCAGTGGTTCCCAAACCTGCATGCACATCAGAATCTCCCAGAGGACTTGTTAAAGTGCAGATTGATTGCTCAGTCCCACAGATGAGTAGTTTGAGGTAAGACCCAGAATTTGCATTTCTAACAAGTTCCCAGGCGATGCTGATATTGTTGGTTCAGGGACCCCACTTTGAGAACCTCTTCCTGAGAGTATTAGGGCTAGCAGCTCTCCTGGAGCCCCAGCTGATAAAGCCTGGTTAATCAAGCTGACATCTCCAACACAGGGCTGGGTCTCCGTAGGCATGACTCACCAATACCCTTCCCTCATGCCAGTAGCACAAGAAATGAAAGTTGACTAAACAGTACATCACGCCAGTATCTTTTCATATGGGCTACCACACACATTTTTGCTTCCTTTTAACAATATTTTAAGAAGATAAAGTTCTCCCGATTAATCTAGGGATTCGTATCCCTCCCTCTTCAAGCACAGGTTGATCAAGATATTTCCTTCTTTGAATACACATCACTCAAGGAGTTAAGTTTCATGCATTGTTAGGATAGGATCAGGGTTTGACTGAGTTGAGACACAAAATCATGCTCAATTGCAATGTTGGAAATACTAAATGCACCAAGATATCTATTTGTTAATCTTACTGCTTCCACAGTTGAAGTGCATTTAATATATCAAGCATGCTTTCCAAAATAAGATGCCTAAAAGAACTTTTATATGGGAGGTAAAAATAATATCTTACATATGCTTTTTACATATTAGCTAATGAAATTTCTACAACAATTCTATAGCAAGATAGTATTATTCACATTTTACAGGTGAAAAAATTAAGACTCGTGAACTTTAAAAGAACTCCCCCAAAGTCACAGGAGCTCCATCCCAAGTGTTCAGAATCTCCATGTATCCTCTATGTGCCCATTGACTACTGGTCTCTATAAGCCACACAGTGTTTCTTTCAACTAAGGTGCTCAAATCAATCATAATCCTCAGAATAACGAGTTAGTACAGTGGGAGAAACATTTCAGGAATTTATCTATATATCACAAATGAACATTGGAACATTTTTATCCTCTTTGCCTTTTGCAAATCAACTGCATAAAAACTGCTCTTCTTCAAAACTCATTAAAATAGCATGTGCAAAAAAAGAAAGATGTGGGGCTTGGAAGCAAAGTTAACTTCTTGTCCATAACCTTTTCTCCTATTGTTGCTGAGAAATGACCTTCTTCAGTCATCTATCAGGGATTTTCCCTGAGTGTGGAGATATAATTAATATGGCAAAGGTACTTTATTTTATATTCATGCTTGGCCATTTTTTTATTAGAGCTAACCAGGCACGCACAGATGGAAGAATGGCATTGAGTGGCAAAGAGCAACTTCCCATTTGTAATATCCAGCAGTGATCACAATACCCTTCTTTTTGGCCCTTTCAAAGATGACTCTGGAAACTTCAGGGGGTGTACTGCATCTTCTGGTATAACACCATGAAATGAAGCCTGTTGAAATCATTATTGGGATGTGTGATAGAAGTTTAATTGCTCTGAAATGCCTAAGGCCAGCAAGATGTGAACATGTGCAAAGAGTTTGAATTGAGATTCTAAGGAAAAAAAAAAAAGTCTGGATCTATTTATTTCACAGAAGATGCATCCAGATGGATTCTGCAAAGTGATCGCCTGGCGTGTAACTGTACTTTGCTGGGTGCCCTGGCCTTAGGAAGTTATGCATAGAACTAGGGCAGGATTAATTTTCAGGGCTTCTTTTTGAATCTTTAGGTCTGGTTTACATTGTAGACACTAACACCAATATAAAGATCTCTCTGGATAGGAAAAAAGGATGGGGTAACCCATTTTTACTAAAATTATAGTGTAGAAAAGATGTAATCATAAGGCCCCTTTGCCTCCTGTTCCTTGGGGTCATCCTATAGATCTTGAACCAGTTTTCACAGCTGGAGCAGTGCCTGTTTACCATGGTCTCAGTGTGGTCACAGCAACTTAGAGCCCTCTGTTCCTGAGGGGGGACAGAGAACTGGTGCTGCCGTCTGTGCTAGGAATATGGATGTCAGAGTCCAAAATGATACATGTGTACTAATTTCAGTGACAGAGTTTCTCCTATGTACCTCAATCCCACTTTTCCCTTTCACATTTAAAGCTCTATTCTTTGGTAGAAAAGATGGCCTGTTGGGTGTACCTTCACAAGATAGCCTGAGGATCATCAGGGAAGCTTCAAATAAGGCCTTTCCCCACTGCCTTATTTCTGTGCTCCTATATCCTGCACATGCCAATACTTCACCCCAAATATGAATCTTCTTCTATTGGCCCCAAATGAAATAATTATACATTTGAATTCGTGAAGCTTCAATCATTTTTGGTCACACAAAAGGGGAGAATGTAAAAAGAATATGAAAAGAAAAATAGATTTGTGCTTAGCACTCACACTCACTTAAAATTCTAAGATTTTACTTTGAAATTTGTCCAGAGAGCTGGTGGTAAAGATAACAAGGAAATAGTCACAGATATTGAAAAGCTCTACTTGACTCCAGTAACACAGAGCTACTTTGCTAAGGAAGGTTCTGTGAACGTTAAGGTTGAAGCAATAGGTGAAGTTTAAAATGAATAAAACCATCTCTGCATAGGTATCTTTTAAGATACCTGTGGCTTTGACAATTGTGGGAGAAATTACAACAGAATTCCTTGCAACTGGGCTGCCCATTGGGGACCCGCGTGGATTAGAGAAAGGTACCTCTTTCTTTAAGGTAGACATCATCCCACCCTGGGGCACATGGCTTGGTGAATGGATCAAAGGCTGGATTTCAGTCTCTACTCAACCCCTCTGTTTGGCTCCCTTGTGCAGTTAATAACCTGTGCAACCAACTATGGCAGCCCTATCACACAATTATGGACATTTCTTGCATTTCTAGCTATCTCCTCTGATTCTTTAGTCATATGTGGCTGGCATTCAGCGGGAGTCTTAGGCTTCTAAGATGTACAATATTGAACTCTGGAACAAAGCTGGACACATATCTTCTGCCTTGGCTACGTAGATACTTCTGAGGGTAAAAGAAGCAAACGATTTCCAGACAAAACCATCCCACATAGTATACTAAGAAAGCATAGACCCTGTAGCCTCTGGTGGGTTCAGAAAAAGCAGTGCAGCTTCTTAGGACCATAGATGATTCTTAAGTTTGCTTCATGGCCAAGAAAAAGAATATTAGTGTAAAACTTATGAAAGAGAAAAAGTCATTTATAAGCTATAAATGCTTCTGTCTGTCTACCTGTAACAGTGTTAACAGTAATTCAAGAGGCGGACCAGAATTATGTTACTTGCTTTCTATAAATCTCTAGAAAGTCACATGGCAAATAAAAAGATTACAACTGTGTGTGAAAAAAATTCAAATATTCAAAGTGAAGTGGCTTTCTGAAGGTCACGGTGAATAATAATAAGCGGCAAAAAGACTTTTCAAAGGAAATTTAGGAAGCCTTCTCCAAGTATCATTTCTGGCCTGACATTTCTCAAGAAGCAATCTTGTCACCAGGCCCTGTGCCCTGAGTTTATTAAAGAGCCATTTCAAAAAGCATTTCTTTTTTAAAAAAAGAATTTAGCAAAGATGATTCTATATTGCAACTCTATCACTCTCCTCATTTAGAAGGAGGCCGAGAGATGATAAAAATTTTTGCTGAATGTCACAGTCCTTAAGGTCAGGAATATACAATTGCATACGAAGATGAAATGAAATGATCACCGCAAGAGAATTTTCATCCATTTTAGCAAGTCAGTTTCTTATACTCATGTCATTTTGTAGGACATATCATAGGACCAAGGGATTTACACCATCAGCCTAAGAAATAAAACTCTTTCTGACATCAGACCAGCAACTACAATCAACCTGCATGAAAGTCATTACTATTATCCAACTCATTTTCTCAAATCACTGCAGTGGCTTCAAAATGTTTTTTAAATCAAATGAGAACTCCTAACTCTAGGACTCAAGTAGCTTTACTGTCAGTTTCTTTTAAGTGACTTTCGTCATCGCATCATACCTGCCCTTTTTGCCCACTTGGCCCTCTCTCTTTTCTCTTAGCCTGACCCTTGGTTTCATCACAGCTGTCTCATCCAGTTTTAATCCCCAATCCTCCAGGAAATGCAAATCAACAAAATAATGCATCTGTTTAAACCAACTAACTACTCTAGAAACTATTTCAGACAAGCTTCCGTTCCCAATAGTAATTCTAAAGTTCTCAAACATCATCCACTCTCTCATTATATTTATTTATCCTTCTGATCTAGGTAATGTATGTGATATTAATACAATTCATTGATGATCAGCAGATTATGTTCTTTTCAATACTTTTGAGCCCATTAGTTGTTTATTGAAATCCAATTAATCTTATAGAAAAATAGAACACAAAGAAGTTAATGCTTTATCCAGAATCATCAACTAAAATCACTGATAAATGAAAACAATAACCCAGATTAAACAGACTACAAAGATTACAAGAAATATGTGAATATCAAGTAGTGAGTCTAGGATTTGAAAGTGATAGTGGAACTAGTTTCATTTCTAAGCTACACACAGCATTTTAATGCCACAGCTCTAGGCATCTATACATATATATGCTTAATTTTTATCATACAAAAATCTCAGAATATTAACTTATTCATTTGACATTAAATGTTGTATGAGAATGACACATGACATGTAGATGACAATTTTACCTGAGTACACACTATGAATGAAGGACTATGCTCAATTCTGCATATGATACTGTTTTCCTCATTCTTCCCTTTGCCACACACTCTAGATATGATGGCCTCCTAGTTTGTCCTTGACAAAGTCTCTCTATATGCTGTATGCCTTGCCTGAAATGTTCTACATCTGGTTAGCCATCTGGGTCATTTCCTTATTCCTCAGGATTCCTGTTTAAATTAGAGAGGCCTTTTCTGACTGTCTAACGTTTAGAACGTTATAATTTGTCCACACACAGACTTGTACATGAATACTCATACCAGCTTTACTCACAACTGGAAACAATAAAACCATCCATGAAAAAGTGAATGAGTATGCTAATTGCAGTCTATTCCTACAGTGGAATACTACTTAGCAATAAAAAGGAATGAATTCCTCATATATTAACGACATGGATGAACCTCAAAAATATTATATGGAGAGAAAGAAGTCAGTTTCAAAGAATTCTATTTATATAAAAGTCTACAAAAGACAATTGAATCTACAGTGACAGAAAGCACATCTGGTTGCATAGGGTGGGGGGTCAGGTAAGGGATGAGAAAGGAGCACAAAAGAACTTTTTGGGGTGATAGAAATATTCTATAACTTGATTGTGGCGATGGTTACATGGATGTATACATCCGTACGCTTAAAATGGTGCTTTTTATTATCTGTAAACTTACTCCAATAAAGTTGATTAAGAAGGGATGTAGATTACCAGATACATCATTTATTTGTTTACAAAGCTGGGATGCAATCCCAGGTTGTTTGACTTTGGAGCCCATGCTCTGAACTACCACGCTGAGTGAGTTTTTCCTTTTAAATAAACACGAAACCTCAAATAAGAAAATTATTGGTGAATTTTGAAAGCCTCTGTGAGAGAATGTGTCTATATGTGTGGGTATGTGTATTCTGATAAGACTGTCTTGGCTTAAATCCCTTTGGGGTATCTTATTTTGGAACTGGATTCAGAATTCAATTATTAGTGATGCAAAGAAGTCCATGTCGTTTTATAACGTACTTTTGGCCTGAAAACTGCATTGGTCTTGGTTGATCACCCTTGGTAATTACCAGGTTTAGGGCTTGAGGATTTTCATCTTTGCCTAAAATATCAAGTGTAAGCACAAAATATGAAGACTTGTTACCATTAAGGATAGCCAAACTCATGTGCTGAACGAAGAGTTTTAAAAATACCTGAGGAAGACCACCCTAATTAGGACTAGTGAAATTGAGTTTCATCAGTTGATTACACAAAAAGAGATATCAACTCTCTCTTGAGTGTACAAGCTTTTGTACATCATTAAAAAATCATATTTTATGCTTACAGCTTTTATACTGTCTATTAATGACTAAAGAGTCAATAGGACACTGAGCTCTATTAGTTCACATTTCTACCATTAGTTCCTATGTTGAAGCAATTAATTACAATTTTTAAGATTTAGTAGGTTGAAGTCAAGGTGGCATTTAAGTATTAAAATTAATTTGCAAAACAGAATTTAAGTATAGTTGTGTTTGATAAACGATTATAGGGTAGTCATTGATATGCAATTATGGGATAAAAAGTATGAAGACATATTGGTGATAATTTCATTACAAAGTCCTTAATACACCTTCTCTCACCCACTCAAGGTAATTAATTCAATTAATTTCAACCCCAAAACAGCATTCTAATTTACAACATAGTTCCATATCTTGATGCTCATTTCAGGGAGTAGGAAGCTGTGATGTATGGAAAAATACTTTTAAGACTCTTTTTTTTTTTGACTCTTTTTATGTCTGTTATTTTCCATTTTCAAAGCACTTTTCATTCAGCTCAGCCTTCTCATTATGTTTGGTATTAGTTGCCCATATTCCAGAAAACCAAGATAGGAAAACTTTAATTGGCTTCCTCAAAGGCCAATGAAAGTATCAACAATAGACTATCTGCTAGGATTTAAAAATCCTTAAGGTTGTGGCAAAACCACAAAACTACCAAATGTAATTCCCTTCGTTAACTAATCATATCTGGTATAGAGATAATAGTCATATAGTGCAACTATCACTTTAATTCTATTTTGAAGATTAATTTTAAGTGTGAAACCACAGGCATTTAAAACTTACGTACTTAGGGGTGAAAAAACAAAACGCCGTCTAAGTTGAACAAACTTAACGCTACCATTCAGTGAAAGACCAGCGTGGAGAAAACTTTTTCATTTATAGAAAATATTTTTTAACCTCACATACTTAGTAGACATGAGTGGAACACTCTGATGGGACAAGTGCACATTTTGGATACAAGACTCGAGATTAAGAAATGATCAAGCAGTTTGCTGTCAGGGCTTCTATATTATCATTCCCGTGTAGATATTTAGGTAAATTATCCACCAGACAAAAGAATAAAGGTAAAAATCCCTAAATTATGTATGATTCACATCTTTTTTGTGAATGAGCAAGAAGATAAGCTCATATGTCCAATGGCCAATAAATACAACAATAAAAGGTTTTAATACATATTAAATGAAAATGAGTTCATAGAGTACAATGGCATAAAACATAGAGTCTTGAAAGAAAAATCAGGTAGCATTTCCAGTGAGCAAATTTTATTAGGTAGAATCAAATCTATTTACCTCCCACTGTCTTTGCATTTTAAGAGAAGAACTAAATGCCTTATTTCTGCGAATAGGATCGGGACTGGAGTCAAGCATCTGATTCTAACATCATCTCTGACACTGGCCAATGAATAACATTTCACTTTGACCTCTCTTCAAACACATGATGTGCAGGTTACCAATTAAGGCGCATTATGTAGCTTTTACATAGCTACCAACATCACATCAGCATGCTAGGTGGCAGAGATGAAATATTATTTGCACAGTGAAATAATAAAATATAGTTTTACCCTTTGACATGGTAACACATCAGATATCACTTTACACACTCAAATAAAAGCACATTTCAAAACCTTTAGTTTCAATTCAACACATGGCATGCTTCATGGTTTCAGCACTTCTAATTCTTTTAATAAGTGTTACAAACTGAAAGCAAGACAGGTAGGTATTAAAAATATATTGGAATATCTTAAAATTACCAGCCCTACCAGTGGAAATAAAATGATGGCAATTAAAAGTAATAAAGGTTATTAAAAGTTAAGGCCTTGGAGACTAAGAAGTCATGTTAGACTGTCAATTGTTTTCCCCATGGTGGGAAATCAGTTAGAAATTAAAAAAAAAAAAAAATCTAGTAGTTTAGTTGTGGTCAAAGAAAGAGTCAGTGGGGATGGGGAGGTTTCAGCAACATGCTGATAGAAAAAAAGAGACTTACATAGTCTGGGAGGGCAGTGAAATGGAAGGCGTGGTAACCTCGCTCACTTAGTTGTCATTTTTGATTTTCAATGACATTTTTTCCTTCTTTCGCCTAGTAAAGATGACAGAAGGTCCTAATTTATTATCTGATGTCTATTCCTGTTCCTAGATTTAAGAGAGTTTAACTGTAGACAGTCATATCATCCAAATACAGACACTTTGAAAAAAACTGAAGCACTGATGTTGCATGCATTCAATTATACTTGTAGCTGCATCCACAAACCAGAGAGAAGGGCTGGAGGGAAAGAAGCAGCAGGCACAGCCCAGGTGACTGGGGAGAGAGGGGGTGGATCTGCACGTTCCTCAGATTAAAGCAGGAGATGGGAGGGGATGATAAAGAGCTAAATTCTTCCTGAAATGATCCGAGCCATCACTTCTAGAAGAATGCAGAATTACAGTCCTGAGCATGGCTCTGTGGTCCACATATCCTATATGCACACACAGAGCTGCTCAAAATACACATCGCACACCACAACAGATAGTCTCTCCATTAGATGCCTTCTGCTGCTGAGGGTAGGCTGCATTTTAGATGATGAGAGCAATATCATCAACACTTTTATAAACGTGACCTAGCAGATGGTTTATGCTTGACTGAAGGGAAAAAAAGGGCAGTGTAAATTTCTGTTTTGTATGTAAATCATACCACAGCCAGATCCAACGAGGCAAGACCATGGGGTCCCTGACATTTCCTTCCACTTCCACTTTTTGGGTGCCCTTCAACATCTATTGGGCTGGCATGCTGAAGGTGCTCAGGAAATATTTGTGAATAAACAAATGAAGAGACCGCATAAATTAAATTCTGTGAATAAAACCACCCAGATGGCAAAAGCCCTCAGTTCTACAGCTGACTTGTACATTTCTAGGAGCATGAGGGAGTATTAAAAAGATGAGAAAAGGAAAAAATAGAAAAGACTTCATAAGAGGTAAGGGCAGGGATCAAAAGAGAAGGAAATAACACTAACAACCCAAATAATTTAACGCCAAAGTCATCTCCAAGCATTGCAAATGTTGGTCAGCAGCAAAATATTGGAATTTGGATTTCAGTTCTCTAGAGGCAAATACTACATCTGTTTGTCTGGTCTCATACAAATACTTTCCGATTCTCATGCATAAACTTAAGTAGATTCTTTGATAGGTGCGTGATATTTATTCTATTTATTTTTAAAGAAACCATCTCTTGCAGTTTAAAGTCAAAACGTGTCGTCTAAAATTTAGCTAGGATTATTTACACAAAGGACAACCAAAATAACGTCTAGTTAGTTTGCATAGGTATGTATTCATTGGACTACGTTTATTTTGAAAAATGAACCTTCTGCAAAAGACATTTTTACTATACTATAAGAGACTATTATTATTATTATTTAAGAAGCAGCCGGACAGAATAATCTTAGTTCAGAGTTGTTAAAAATTAAGGTACTATTAGCATAAAAATTAAGGAACTATTAGCTTTGGGGCCCCCTTCACTGTGAGCTGATCACACTACAAGATGGTTTATAGAGTTCCACTATAAGGAGAGCAGGGAAAGAAGAAAGTTCTCTGCACCCAGCTCATTAGCATGCAACTCCTGGGTAATCCTACTCTCAGAGAAACATAGAGATGAGTCAGTAGAGAGCCACATTCTTTAGTTTTTCCAGGCCAGCCTCCTTGCCTGAATGAGAGCCTGTCCATGCCAGTCAACAAGAAGCCAGCAACTGCTTCTGGAGAGAATCTCTTCCATTTTCCAGTCCACAACACACGTGGGTAAGAGTGGTCAAGTCTGCCTTGGAGACAGGCGCACCCCAGTCTAGTTTATACCTTATCTGGCTCTCTGCTATGCCTAGGATGTACTATATATGGGTATGTCTGGAGAAACGTAAGAATGTTGTGTGAAATGGACTTGGCAGGGTTTGGTGACAGACGGTTCTTTAAGGTGCTGTCTTCTCTGAAGTTATCAGTGATAACTAAGATTCTTGAGTCTATTGATGGGGAGATCTCAAAATCAAATGGGTTACTACTCCGAGCTGCTTCTGCTTTCCCTGATGGGAAGGAAATTCTGACACTGATACTGACATCCCCACCGCAGAAGAGTACGTACTAAGCAATCTGTGAAATTAGTCTCATTTTTTGTTTTTTTAAAAACCACTCTTCAAACAAGTCACATTGCTCAACATCAGGGCACAAAAGCAAGCCCAGGAAAGTACAGGTGTTTTCAGATTCGTTTCATGCATCCATATCACTCAGCATTAGGACCAAGGTGCCTGGGAAGAGAGAGCACCCAGAGCTACATGCTTCTGTTTGCAGGCAACTTCCGTTTTCTCCTGTCTAAGGAGAAACGTTTGGCCATGTGTTCCTGCTAAGCAAGGCCTGCAAAAGCTGGCTGACCTAATTTAAAATACGAGCTCTCGCTGAGCTCTCATTGCATGAACCTCTTCCAAACATTAGCTATTTTTCGTTCGTTCAGTTCTTATTTAATAAAAAGTCAGCCCATCTTTCTCCAGTCCCAGTGACCTGCTTTCTCTCCTTCCCCCGAGCACGTCGCTCCTCCTGCTTGCCTCTGCCTTAATCACTTTTATTTGTGGGACGCTGGGGAGGGGATGGTAATGCTTAGAGTAGGGAAGAAAACTCTTTCTTAAAAAATTCTTCTTATTATGATCATGTTTAGATGAAATATGGGGCTTGCCATCAACAAAATTACAAAACAATTCCACGGGGAGTCCAGACCGTTCAGGGTAATTCATCTATGAAAAAGTGAACTTTAATTGTTACTCTTGGCAGCAATCTAAGAGAAGAGTGAAATATTATACTAAATATTGCCACGTGCAATAGTAAAACGCTCTTTCCTGCTTGCCAGAAGCAGTGCACAGTCCCCTTCGGACTCAGGTTTGGATCTGGTGATTTAGTCTAAATCTTCTGTTTCTCCCTCTCCAAAACCAACAGAGGTTTTCAAAAGAGTTGCATTTTTTATTAGAACCATTTGCTCTTTTTAAGCTGCCAAAAAGGAATAAGTAAAACTAAGACTTTTATTTGGGCTAAAGTGGATTCCTTAGCTTCATGGAGGTCAATGTACTTAGTCTGTGAACATTCTACTAAGAAGTTCACTGCAGCGTCGAAGCGGCCAAGGTTATGTTTTGTTCCCTTCTTCCCTCCACCCCAAACCCCAAAGCCTCATGGGTTTGTATAGGAGGAGCTGGGAGCATGTGGAAACTAATCAAAATGAAACATACATATGGCAAATTATCTCCTGGATTTTCCAGAACAACTGAAATTTCAAGTATTTTTGATGTCACACATAACAGTTGCTATTTTGGGACCAAATGTCTGGATCTGGGCTTCAGAAAATGTGATCCCAACAGGTATTTACAACCCTTTAGATTAAAAGCTTACTGAACACTGCCGCATTACATAGTTTACCTGCATAGAAAGGCGTGTGATAATACTCAAAAGCAGAGGGATATTATTCTTTTGCTAAAAATGGAATCAAGTCTTTAGTGAAGATGTTAATCAAAGAACTATTTTATACAGCGCTGGTTACAGAGTATATTTACAGCTTTTGGCTAAGCATGAGACTATAATAAGCTATTTGCAAATAATTTTTTATATTATATTTTACATTTCCCATCTGAATATTTACATACATTGGATATAATTTACTAAGGATATATTAAAATCATATGTAAGATATTCTATGTAGATAATATTATTCATCTTCTAAAATGTTTAAGTTGGGGAAGTTAGGGCCCAGAAAAATTGAATGACTTGCCCAGGATCATTCAGCATGTTACCAATGATCTGAGGACCAGAACCTCAATTTTTAAGTTGATATTCCCTAGGCTATGGGATACTGGTTTTCATCCATAGGGATATATAACAATACCAAGATTATTTGGGAGTAAATTTAAGTCTGCAGATATGACAAAAAAGTAATCTTAGTTGTAACTTAAATTAATAGACATCTGAAACCTGAGTAAATACACTAAACTTTAGGACATCTGCTTGATATAATTCTTTTCTTTTTATTATAACATACATTATGGATGGCAACAAACAAAATGGCTACCGTAAGACAGTCTGAGGGAACCAGAATCTCTTCAGCCAAGAGAAACAGACTCAGCAATGACTATATACTGTGCACAATGGCATAAAGACTGCATATTATAAAGCTTCATAAGAACATTTAGTTTGTATAAAGTAATGTAGAATCATGCCTGTTTTTCTGTTTGTGGAAGTTAAGAAAAAAACAACCACAAAACTAAAATGTATAGAAAGCGTGGCCTAGCAACCAACAGTGCTACACTCAAGTGAAAAAGATATCCCAATTATTTAAGTGGAAGGAGTCACTATAGAAGGTGAGGAATTTTTAAATGCATTGTTACAAATACCACTCAGATAATCAACGACAGCATACAGTAAACTAACGAGGAGGCCCACAGGTCGGCTACTCTTGGAGCTTGGTTACCCTTTAAGAAATTGACCTATGATGTGGGAAGCCAAGGGAAGCTGCCTTATATGTATTGTTTTAATTAAAAAAAAAAAAAGATTCTGCCTTTTATTTACTAAAAGATCAAGCTCTTCGTGTGTCAGCACAAAATCTCAAGTTTCTCTTGAGGGGTTCTATTTCCTGCTCTCCATTTAAAATGGGGGAAAAATAAAAATATTTTGCCTGTGACAGAATATGAAAGAAGTTCTCACCCTTAAAACCAGCAGCATTGGTTTTCCAGTCATTAGCGTTCAAATGTCCTGCACGGGAAGTCCTGACAATAACATGCTGCACGTCTCTCCAGGTCAGAAACGGACTGGGGAAAGACAAGGTAAGAATCATTGTACCAAAAAAAAAAAGATGGGGCAAGCAGAGTCACAAGCAAATTAAAAAAGCGAAAGCAAAATGGCAAAGTACTAAAAACATAGGGTCAGCTATTTGGGTTTGGGATAAACAAATGCCAAATGCCGCTCTCGTTCTCAGCATGGAGAAGTGACAATAGTCTGAGGGAGGCAGAAAATGTGACCTTAAATTTGAGAAATCACGTGATATTAGTCAGTGTAACTTAGTTTTTAAAAGGGTGAGGATTTCCAGTTTCCTCAACAAAATGGCTCCCAATTCTGGCCCTATTGACCTTTGTGTAAAAGCTTGCATCACTGTTGGAAAATTACAATAAGCTAAAGTCAACGCTGAAGGCCTCTGGAACATTCCTTGTTCAGTTGTAGAGCCAGGCAAGAGATTTGTAATTTAACAGAGCACTTAGCAATGTTTAGCATTCTGCATGTAGGTTTAGGATGTGGAAAAAGTCTCAACTGAAGCTGGATCCCCATCTTCCCCATTTTAGGAAGAGAATATGGCAGAGAGCCTAAAGATGGGCTCCAAGGCATAGGCAGCTATGGGAGTTTTCTTAACTTGCAGTAAGTAGTTATCATATTAAATTACTGGATACCTATTCCTTGTGGGTGTTAGCACTGAAGAGCACAAAGAAACTACTGAACACAAGATCCTTCCATTGGAAACTGCAATACTAATCATAAGCAAACAGAAAACAAATCCAAGTATATATACAGACTTTTGTTCTCTTTCAAAGAATAGGTATATACTAGAAGGGTTTCTTTTTTGTGTGTGTGTGCTGAGGAAGATTCACCCTGAGCTAATATCTATTGCCAATCTTCCTCTACTTTGCATGTGAGCCACCACCACACCATGGCCACTGAGAGATGAGTGGTGTAGGTCTGTGCCTGGGAACCAAACCCAGGCCACTGAGGCAGAGCGCGTCGAGCTGAACCACTAGGCCACTGGGGCTGGCCCTATACTGGAAGGCCTTTGACTCAGGGCAGAAAATTCTAACCAGGATACTTATTCAACTCAGTCTTGAATGTGAGGTGTGACAATCTTTTACTTAACTAGGAAATATGGCAATTATCATGTAGCTTGTGTAGTTATTTTCTTTGTTTCTCTGCTGCCACATTCATTTTAGAAGGATAATTGCAAAAGATGGGTCAGAACATTTCAGGGAGGAGAGAAAAGGACTTGCTACCTTCCTTGAGGTGTGACAGGAGCATGTGTTAGTCCCTGTGTCCCCTCATATGCGCACGTATGGACACTGGCATCTCCCAGGTAGAGGGAGAACCTGGTATCTGAATTGTAGCTAATTTTCAGTGATGGAGCTGCCCAGTGCTTTACATTACACGACATGTTCCCATCACACCCGCCACATACACGTTTTTGAGGGTAGCCTGCTAACGAGAGGGGCCCAGTGGTCAGCATCTGGCTTCTTCATTTTCTCCCCATGTGAAAGTGACTTCTCAAAGTCTCAGTTTCCCCACTTAGAATGTGGAGGCTAACATCTACTTTACTTCCATGTACCAAATGAATCAAAGTAACGCCAGGTACTTAACCTAGTTCCCGGTGCACAATAAACCATTAAGAAGTGGTAGGCAGTACAACCTTGTGCGAAATTACGAGCCCCACCAACTATTCGGCAGCTTGAAATTGAAGGAGATGGGGAGAGAAAAGTACTATCGAGTTCTGATTCCTTTTTGTTATGCCCTCAGATTAAAAATAAGAGGAGAGAGATTAGTGCCATTTTCAAAGTTCTCAGAGGGGGCAAGATAGGATGTAAACTATTTCGTAAGATTGCATTCACAAAAGAACTTATACTAAGGGAATTAAAACCCAAGCAAAATTTGAAAAACATGAAAACAGAATTATTTTTGTTTTGACACAACACTCGTTAGGAACCAATTTCTGAGAAGGCACGAAACTCTAAAGCAAGGGAGAGAGGTTGTGTGATGGATCCCAGGAAGCAGGGAAGTTTCGCTTCTAAGACAAATAGCATGATTTGGCCCTTTGCTGACTAATACTGAATCCACATAATAATTCAGTAAACTCTATGCAGTACGGTCAGGAAAATTAGGAGACGAGTCAAGGGACAATTCTGAATGCTAGTTTCAACACAGACGTTCTAGCCCTGCCTAAGATGTGAATTGAATCTCTTTTCTCTTTCCCAGTGTAGTTTTTTGAGTGAGGGGCAAAAGCAACCACAGAAAAACTCAGTGGGGAAAGACACTCCAGCCACTTCTTTAGGGTAAAGCAGAATCCTCTCGAACGAACATACATGTTTGTATTTTTTCATGAGCAAACAGTGAGATATCTAAAAGTACACTAAGATTTGATAAATATGTCTAAATCAACCTAGTGCTTTTTAAAATAACATTTAACACACAGTTAAAACTTTCGCTTTTGAAATGTTACCCTTTAGGGGAAAAATAGACAAGAAATGAAACGAGTTTCCCATATTATCGATCACCAGGGCAAGATTCCTTCAGAAATATCTAGCACAAACTTCTGACCACTGGGAGACCATTTCTCTAGTGAACCTTAGCACTAAGAATATAATAATAATAACAGAATAGAGAACATTTACCTGGTACCTTAAGTTGTTGTACGCAGGCAGACTCAGGAAGCCTGCATCCAACTCAGCCTGAGGAAATGAGAGTTACTTGCTCTCATGCTGAGTTAGTTGCAAAAACTAGTTCTTCTTGGAGTACTTAGGAGCAATTAGGAGGAAGAAACTGGCTTCAGGAAATTGGAACTACATGTGGAAAGGAGGAGGCATTCAGATAATTTTACTCTGACCTTTGATAACGCACAACTTCAGAAATGATTTAATTTCAAAATTTCCCGAGTTTCACCAAAATAAAATGAGGTGGGTTTTGAATCGGTGATGTTTCTACCTGTGGGAGCGTTACTAACTAGCTCAGGAAACAGCCGTAGGTTAATTTGTAGCATCCTGGAGGACTTTTATTTATGGGGACGTCTGAGTCACATTTTATGACCTGTTTGTATTTTTGCTCACTGGGATGACGTACAAGTGAAGAAGTCAAACTATCAAACATCTGGCAAACCATATACAGAGCGTAAGCAGAGAAGGGAAAGCTGAGTTAGTGTCTGGGGCTGGAACTCCACAGTGCACGGCAGTCATGTAGGGACCCCCTAAAATGTACCCCTTCTGCCAAATACCCTGGACCAACACCTCACTGGCCTCTGAAAACCAAGACCCATCTCACCTCCAAGCACAGGAACACTGAGCACCAAGAGCTTTGGGGCAAATGATAAACAAGAGGCCAAAAGTCTAACCGACCAGGAGAAGAGGAGTTTCTCTCAACCCTGAGCCCAGTGACCACTGATCGCATAATAAGCCACATAGAGGTATGCCACACATGCCTCAGGTTTCCTCCTGAATTACTGATCATTATCCTTAAACAACAATATACATTAAAAGCGTAACATTTATAAATGCCTGCAAGATGATGGGTTGCTATCTATGACCTTTCAAGGCAATACAATACATATGCTTTTCTGGAAAGTTCTGTGTACATCATCTTTTCCTGTTAGGAAGTTTTACATTCTTTAATGACCTTGTAATAACAACCAATGTTCAGTGAGCACTGAACATTGCGTAATCTTCACAATCATCTGATATAAGTCATATCTTTATTCCCATTTCATAGATGAAAAAACTGAGGCCTTGAGTTACACATAGGAACTGAAGTACATACAAATAGTTAGTGGCAGAGCTATATTCAATCTGGCCGCACTTGGCTGCAGGATGTATGCTATCAATCACTTATTTACACCAGCTCCAGATGGACCCGCAAAGGTGAAATGGACACAAACACAGCGGTTTGTCAGGTTCTTTGACAATTGGATCAGGAAGCCAAGTGTGGCATGTCATGTCCTCATGGTTACACAACTTTTGTACATGCACTGTCTCTCAACTCAGTAGGCTGATTTCTGTTTACCACAGAAGGCAGGAGATTCTTGAATCTTAATTCGGTTTTTAGATTCCAAAGGCCTAACTTTTGCACACTCCATCACAGGTAAGCAGAAAGATAGCAAACTAGGAAAATCATATTATTTTTTAATATTTTATACTTACACTGTTAATTATTATATTATTCCATAAGATCATTGTTATGAGTTTGTCACCTTGCCTAACACACTTTGATGTGTTTTAGAACAGCCTAGTTTGGTAAGTCATTTCCAATCAGAGAACCTCAGCTGAACCTCATCCCAAACTTCCAGTTTCCAGCTGCAAAAACAGGAAAATTAATGACACTATGACTACCTGGTGTTTGTATCACATTTTTGTTCTGAGCAGTTCAAAGTATTTCATGGGCCCAATGGTAGGTTTAGAAGAAGTAGGACATATCCCAAGAGAGACATCTTGTCTAGTGCTTTTTGTTGGATTTCTAAGTGCCAAAGCTAGCACTTAAAAAAAAAGCAAATTTCTCCCCAGGAGTTTTCCCAGATAATTCTGTACGTGTGAATGTTTGAAATAAATCTGTACTTGGTAGTCCTTAAAAACAAGAACCAATTTTGAATCAAGTGACTGACTCACCTGCCTTTATTAAAAAGACAAAAGAGAGCCATCCCTGAAAGTCTAGTGGTTAAAGCGTGGCGCTCTCACTGCTTTGGTGGCCTGGATTCGGTTCCCGGTCGTGGAATCACACTACCCGTCTGTCAGTTGCCATGCTTGTGGCAGTGGCTCACATAGAAGAACTAGAAGGACTTAGAACTAGCGTATACAACCATGCACTGGGACTTTTGGGGGGAACAACAAAGAAACAACCTCCAAACCCCTAGATGGACCTATCATCATAGGCACGGTGGGGGCAACTGATAAAAGGGACAACAGATACACATCTTATTACAGAAAGAGAATTTATCAACAAGAGAGCAACAGCAAAGCCAGAGAATGAAAACTGTTCCTTAAATCTTCCTTAAATACAAGAGTGAATTTGTGTAATGCAATGATGAACGATGATGTGGACCAGACCTATGGGGAAATTGCATGAGCAATCAGCCATCGTCCAAATATCCAACCTTCTAAATAGTCAACAAAAAATCCAAGACCAGTCTCCTTTTCTGTTTCTTAAGATTGCATAAAACAGAAATGGAAATAAGTAGCCCCAAAATTAATGTCACTGTGCAGATGCTAAATAAGTCAGCAATTATGGGAAAGGATTCACCACTAGCTGGAACAACAAAGAAGAGGCAGAAAGTGTTTAAAGCCTGCAGAGATGGGTAAAAACATTCCCCTGATTGCAGCCAGTGCATGCCAGTGATGACTCAGGAATAAAATACTGACCATCCAACAAAGGAAACCAACCTTCTTTTGTCAGGTAACGAAGACCCTGAAAAGATCATCAGATTGTCAGTCCCACTGTGAGCAGTACAGTCGGCCCTCTGGATCCACGGATGCAGAACCTGTGGATATAGAGGGCTGACTGAGGGACCTGAGCATCCATTGGACTTTGGTATCCGCAGTGGGTCCTGGAACCATCTCCCCGGCAGATACTGAAGCAACTCGCCATCGCTAACAGCAGTATATTTGTTTTGTTTCATGTTCTACATTAATTCAAAAGTTCCAGGCCTAAAATTGGGTTGTAAAAACAGAAAACACAGTTAATAATACCTCTAGATTTAGAAATGTGACTTGTATTGATATCGCCCAGACACCTACTTATGATCCATCCACACCTGAACCAAAGCAAAAACGAGAAAATTGTCTAGGGACCTCCAAGTCAAATTTTTATTACACTCTCTTGTGAAACCACTCGTGGAGTCCTTGAATTTAGTATAAACCAAAGGTACAGAAATTAGTGTCTAAACACACTTAAGAAGATAGCCCCTACTTTATACAGAAAAATTCTGTCATTTAAACTGAAGTGCTTTCTTTCCTTTATAAACCCTGGCTTATTTGCAGGATTTATCTTTACACCTAAAAGACATCAATTAACTTTTCTGTAGCCTTACAAATAAATGACATTTTGTTTGCAAGCTCAATAATCATTTCCTTGAGATACTTTGCTACATAACCTCTGTTGTTGTTAGCACCGTCTCGTCAATTCCGACCCTGTGTACAGCAGAGGCGAACCATGCCTGGTTTTTTTCCCAGAAGAATTTAGAAAGACCGCCCTGAATTTATACTAGCATATACAGTTCTGCTGAGTGAAATAATAATGCTCTAAGATCTGTCAAAAAGATCTGGTTTCAACGAGCCGATGGTGTAAGGGACAAGCCGACTGGCCGAGGAAGGAACTGTCTGTGCCTCTGTGCTGGTGACAAATCCTCTATCTGTGGGAAGATCCTCCCCCCTGATGGCCAGTCACTGACGGGATGTTGCAGAGGATGGTGAAATGTTCTTAGGTTTGATATCGGAGTGATTTATAGCACCAACTGTTAGAACGGAGGCTGCGAGCCCACTTACTCACTGAACCAAACTCCCAGACTGGAGTGGTTCTGAAACGCGTCTACGCTGTTCAGGGATCTGCAGTTCTCACCCCAAAAGCCAGCAGCTGAACCCTCAGACAGGCAACAAAAACACGTGGTTGCATCTCTGTTATTACTATTATTCTAAATTACAGCACTTTTCTCTCATTATTCTTTTTCCTATTAAATACATACAAAGAATTATAATAATGCTTCTCTATATGCTTATAAAGAAATATATTTTGAAAAAGGATTTTCAATGTTCAGCTTTAATTTTAAAATTTAACGAAAATCAGTCAGCATTTTGGATTCTAGAACTTTTTTATTTTAGGTATGTTTTTTTTTGGTCAGAGAGATTGGCCCTGAGCTAACATCTGTTGCCAATCTTCCTCTTTTTATTTTTTCCTCCCCAAATTCCCAGTACATAGTTGTATATCCTAGTTGTAAGTCCTTCTAGTTCTTTTATGTGGGATGCTGCCACAGCATGGCTTGATGAGTGGGATATACGTCTGCGCCCAGGATCTGAGCCGGCAAACCCCAGGCTGCCAAAGTGGAGTGCTTGAACTTAACCACTACACCACCAGGCCAGCCCCTAGAATCTTAAGTAAATGTGATTCTGTCTACTTTAGAAACTCCTGGTTTATGATGTCAACTCCTAGCAGTCTTTCTAATTACTAGACATGAGTTGTAACAAAAATTGTTTTTCAAAAACCTTACACACAGACACAGGAAAAGATCAACTAAGATTAACAGAAATCTATTGCAAAAATTTTGGAGGTATTTCAAATCACCCTATGGCTGATGTAACTGGAAGGAGAAAAATAACTTTTAACTTTCCCATACTTGATAGTAAGAAAGTAAAGCTGGCTTGCCACCTAAAGGAAAGTAGAGGAGGAAGAAGAGAACAAAACCCCCCCAAACCCTAAGCCTTGTTTCCCCATCTGTCTGCTGAATTAAAGACCCAAGATACTCATGGGCTAAAGTAGGTACACAATCCTCTACTAGACGAGTCTCCTTTTTTATTTTCAAGGCAGCCCAAGTATTAACTCTGATCTCTCTCCTGTCCCTATTTTCAGACTCTCCACTCCCAGAAACTATGGCAGGAAATAGGGGCTAAATCCAACGTTCTTCTTCATTGCCCCCCCTACTCTCCATGTTGGAGTGCCAAAATCGTGTCTTCCCAGACTCCCCAATAGTGAGGGGCGCACATGAGATGGAGTCTGACTAATAAGTAGAGAGTCTACTGGGCATTTGGAGAAAGCCTTTGCTTTCCTACTACAGGCATTCCCTAACCCTCTTTCCTTCCTTCCTTCCTCCTTGTACTTGAATGTGGATGTGATGGCTGGAGCTGCAGCAGCCATTAAGAAAAGAACAAGAGAATAACACAGACTTTGGCCTTGGCAGCCCTGAGCTTCTGAACCAACATCTTGACGTGTGGATTTCCTGTGGTACCAGCCACACTTTCCTGCTACTGAACACAATTCCCGAAAGATATATCTCCAAAAGTATGGAGTGTTAGATACCATTTACTGATCACTCACTGTGTGCCAGGGACACTGTGAAAAGTACTCTATATTCATTGTTTCACTTATTTCTCATGACAATCCTGGGACACACATACTATTATTACTTTCATTACCAAAACACGGACATCAAAGCACAGAAAGCCGAATGGTCCTGCTCGGGGTCACATGCTTAGCAAGAGCTGAAACTGGCTGCAGGGAGTTTGAGCCCAGAGCTCTGGCTCGGATCCACCCCAGCACCATGTCTTGGCCTGGAGGAGGGGCCCCGAGGGGAAGTCAGGTCAGCAGTCTTGTAGGGACTGGTCGGCGGCCTCCAGTTTCAACAGAAGGGTTAGAAATGATCCTGTCCTCCCCCAGCAGACTCACTTTAGCAGGATCTCTGCCTGGCTCTCAGAGTTGACGGGGGGCTGTCCATCACCCCACCCTGCAATGGCAGACTAGAGCAGGTCTGTGCTGGGATTTGAGCGGGGAGAGCATCACCCCCTTTCTGAAGCCAGAGTTTCTCACTGAGGATGAATAATTTAAAAAAAAAGCCAAGCATGGAAACAAAGGAAGAAAAAAGAAAAAATGGTAGAAGAAACATAAGAGGAAAGTACAAGGGAAAAAGGGAAGAGAAAGAAAAAGAGAAGACAGCAGAGAAGAAAGACAACAATAATATGGAGCTATGGAAAAGACAGTGCAGAAAAAAGGAATCATCAGTAAAGCTGAGATGTCAACAGAGAAACCGAGAAAAAGACAGACTACAAGGAACATAGAGTGGGATTAGCAAAAGAAAGTCTGCGCTGGAGGGAGTCAGTGGATATGGATATTGTGCAATTGATCTTGTGGAGAACTGAGCTAATGATGCTGAACGCAAATATGAGAACTTCCTGCCTGTTTTGTAGGAAGATAATGAAGAGACGATGAGGAAAGACAAGATGCTCGATCTGGAGGACAGGAACCAGAACCCACTTCAGGATGCCAGCCCTGCCTTCCTCTGAGGAAGAACATCTACTGGGTCTTCACCGTGTCCTCAGCAGCTGCCCTACTGCGCTTCACACACAGTACTGCACTTAGTGCCCACATGCAAAATCGTCTGTTGCAGAAATACTGATTATGACATTAAAGATGGAGAAATGAGTATAAATGAAAGCAGTGAAGTAAGTGTAAACCAAGTTTCTACAACAAAAAGTCGAAGGGCATAACACCCCCGTTACAAGATATATTTATTTTTAAATATCAGCTTTTACTTAAAAAGTGAACATTTTAAAATTATTAAAATTATTTTAAAATGAACTTTTTACCTAAAAACATGAAATAAAAACTAAAAATTAAAGACTAGGCAGAAATTTTCCCACAAAACATACAAAAATGTATGGATGGCGGGGCCTGCCTGTGGCACAGTGCTTAAGTTTGCATGTTCTGCTTTGGCGGCCCAGGGTTCACTGGTTTGAATCCTGCGTGTGGACAGGGCACCGCTTGGCAAGCCATGCTGTGGTAGGCATGCCACATATAAGATAGAGGAAGATGGGCACGGATGTTAGCTCAGGGCCCATCTTCCTCAGCAAAAAGAGGAGGATTGGCAGATGTTAGCTCAGGGCTAGTCTTTCTCAAAATAAAAAAAAAAAACAAAAACGTATGGATAGCAAAATCAGTTGCAAACAACATAACACTTTAGACAAAAAATATTGAAAAGGCAAAGAAGTACAATTTAGCTGAAAGATAAGATGCTGTCTATAACAAATATCTTACAGCATGAAATTTTTGCGTCAAAATGTATGGATCAGGACTAGCCCTGGTGGTCTGGTGATTAAGTTCAGCACGCTCTGCTTTGGCGGCCCCGATTCAGCACCCAGGCACAGACCTACACCGCTCTGTTAGTGGCCATGCTGTGCTGGTGGCCCACACAACAAAAAATAGAGGAAGATTGGCGTGGATGTCAGCTCAAGTCGATGGAACCACACTAGCGTTCACATAATTTAATCCACTTATTTCAGGAAAAAGAATAGAGGATTGTGTTTACATAATAGATATAATTTAATCTTACTAAAATATATGCCCTACAGAGCAATTTTTTTCTTATGAATTCATGGATCAACTAAAGAGCTCTGAAAGAAAATTTGAAGGGGTCAGTCCCATGGCCGAACGGCTAAGTTCGTGCACTCTGCTTTGGCAGCCCAGGGTTCGCTGGTTTGGATCCTGGGTGTGGACCTATGCACCTTTCATCAAGCCATGCTGTGGCAGCATCAGACATAGAAGAACTAGAATGACTTACAAGTAGACTATGCAACCTGGTACTGGGGCTTGGGGGAGGGAAAAAAAGAGGAAGATTGGCAACAGATGTTAGCTCAGGGCCAATTTTCCTCACCGAAAAAAAAAAAAAGAAAGAAAGAAAAGTTGAAGATTTATTGGCTCAAAAGGAAATCTCAACAATTGCCCTAAGGGAAAACAATACCTCACAAACCACTAGTGTGGTTGATTATCCAACCACAATGCAGTGAAAAAAAAGGTCAACAATAAATCTCAATAGAGACAAGTTTTGTAAAACACTTGAATGTATGATTCTCAATCGTCATTGTATCAAAAAAGCAGCCAAAACATCATTAGAAAATCATGACAGTCAGCAAAAATGTGTTCAGAGCTAAATGTGCATCTTCAAAATTCGTATTAATGTAAAAGGAAAAATAAATGAACCATGATTCAACCAATAAGATTCACAAAAGAACAAAGAATGATCCTAAGGACAGGAAAGATATTAACAAAATTAAAAAAGGACAGAGGAAAAACAACATTACTGCTCAACGAATCCAAGTACTGGCCTTTTGAAGAAAAAATAAAATATTTTTCATAATATTTTATAATATATATAAAAATATATATATAATAAAATAAATAAATATTAAAGCAGTCATAAAAACCAACACAAGGGGGTGGGCCCTGTGGCTGAGCGGTTAAGGTCGCGTGCTCCACTTTGGCAGCCCAGGGTTTCGTTGGTTCGGATCCTGGGCACAGACATGGCACCACCCATCAGGCCATGCTGAGGTGGCGTCCCACATGCCACAACTAGAAGGACCCACAACCAGAATATACAACTATGTACCGGGGGGATTTGGGGAGAAAACGAAAAAAAAAAAGATTGGCAACGGTTGTTAGCTCAGGTGCCAATCTTTAAAAAAAAAATCACCAACACAAGGGATTTTTATAGTATTAGGAAACCTATATCTAATCTGTATCCATTTAATTATATAATAATTGTACTCTATACAATTATATTACAGTTATAGATATATATAATTGCATATAAAAACTGGCCAATAAATTTGAAAATCTTATGAAATGGACACAGTTCTGGAGACTATAAATGAAAAAAATTAAAATTTGAAAAATGTATCAAAGAATTACCTCTTCAAACCTTCAAAATTCTCCATTGTACGTTCTTGGCTCCCTTGTTGATAATTAGCTGTCCATAGATGTGTGGGTTTATGTCTGGGCTCTGTTCTGTTCCATTGATCTGTGTGTCTGTTTTTCTGCCAGTAACATGCTGTTTTGATTGCTGTAGCTTTGTAGTATATTTTGAAGTCAGGGATTGTGATGCCTCCAGCTTTGTTCTTTTTTCTCAGGATTGCTTGGTTATTCAGGGTCTTTTATTGCTCCATATAAATTTTAGGATTCTTCTGTATCTGTGAAAAATGTCGTTGGGACTCTGATAGGGATTGTATTGACTCTGTAGATTGCCTTGGGAAGTATGGACATTCTAACTATGTTAATTCTTCCAATATAAGAGCATGGAATATCTTCCCACGAAATAAATAAGAATTTAAAAGAGTCTGTTTATCTGCCTTAAGTATATGATTAATGCTAGCTAGCTGCTGTATCAATAATATAGAACACACACACATTCACATTCAGTAAAAGAAAGTATAAATCTCACTCAAGAAAATCAACACAAAGGCATAAATAAAATATTCTAAAACTAAACCAATAATGTATTAAAGAAATAAATTTGGGGCCGGCCCCGTGGCCGAGTGGTTAAGTTCACCCACTCCGCTGTGGCGGCCCAGGGTTCGGATCCTGGGCGCAGACACGGCACCGCTCATCAGGCCACCTTGAGGCGGTGTCCCATATGCCACAACTAGAAGGACCTGCAACTAAGATATACAACTATTTACCAGGGGGGATTTGGAGAGATAAAGCAGAAAAAAAAAAAAAAGATTGGCCACAGTTGTTAGCTCAGGTGCCAACATTAAAAAAAAAAAATCAACCTTATTGAAGTATAATTACATGTAATAAAATGCATCTAGTTAAATTCAGTGGTTTTAAAAAAAAGAAAAGAAATAAATTTAATTCATGAATATAAGCAGAGAATATATTAAGAGGTTATTCTAATAAATCATATCAGCAATCCTAGTATGAGAAACTATATATGAATCTCTAAACACACACTGAGAAAACACCTAAATCCCATTCTCAACAAAACCTTTATAAAACCAAAAATGCGGGCCAGCTTGGTGGTGCAGCAGTTAAGTGCACACCTTCCACTTCGGCAGCCCAGGGTTCACCAGTTCGGATCCCGGGTGTGGACATGGCACCGCTTGGCAAGCCATGCTGTGGTAGGCATCCTACATATAAAGTAGAGGAAGATGGACACGGATGTTAGCTCAGGGCCAGTCTTCCTCAGCAAAAAGAGGAGGATTGGCAGCAGATGTTGGCCCAGGGCTAATTTTCCTTAAAGATAATAATAATAATAATAATAATAATAATAATAACAAAAACACAAAATCCTGCATGGCCTCAACGAAGAAAAGCAAACGTCAACAAAAAGTGAAACAAAAGGTAAAAAAAAAAAGAATTCACAGAAAATCAGGAGCTAGACATGAAAGTTTACTGTCATTCTTGATATTCAACAGTTTTGCATGGTTAGCTAAATACCACAGAAATAATATTAATTGTGACGACCTCAGCTTCCATGTTGTTAATACATTCCATATGTCTAAATTTATGTAAGTCTAAGCAATAGTCTGGTGATTCTGGGTTGTTACCCCAAATTTCAGATGAGGAAATCGAAACTCAAAACAAGATTAAGAAACATAATTGCACCTGCTCAAGGCCAGCCAGGTGATAATGGCATAGAGGCAGCACTGGAACTGAAGTCAGCCTGACAACAAAACCTGAACTCACAATGCCCAGTTTGTGTCACCCTCCAATAAGAACAAACAAGAAAAATAAATGAACAGAGACGAGTATTACTACCGTCAGGCGCCATGTATATATCCCCAAAACCAAAGAAGGTAATGAGTTATAGCATAATGTGAATTGAACAGGTTAAAGATAAAACACACAAAAGAAAAACATACAACAACAATAGCTCTGTTATAAATACGCAATAACCAGTTAAAGGTATAATGGTAACAGCAAAATAGACAAATACTTACTATTCCTAAAAATAAATCTGAACCAAAAAGTATAGAACTGAAGACACATCTCAAACTTTATTATGGCAATAAAAAGAAGATCTGAATAATTCAGAGACAGATTGTCTTGAATGAGAAAAACCAACTGTTATATAAAGAAGCCAACATTCATACAAGTGTCCTAAGTTGTCACTGGATTGTTTTCAGAACATGGCAAAACGGTTCTAAATTTTATCTGGAAAAATCAACAAGTAAGAATGTTTCAGAAAATGTTTTAAAAATAGAGCGATGCTGTAATGTCAAAAGAACTGACAATAAGAGTACAGAAAACTCTAAAAGAGACCTTTACAAATGCAATAACTTAAAGAATGCAAAACAGGTTTTGGAGGAGATGGGTTACTTCCACGACACTGGGCAAGTGGGACCCCTAGAAAATTGAATTTAGATCCTCGCACTGAACGCCAAAATAAATTCCAGTTGGCTACACATTAACACTAAAAATGAAACAAGAAAACACTAGATGAAAATGTAAGCTGGTAATTAACAGACTGTGAGAGA
The DNA here is from genome assembly GCF_021613505.1 of Equus quagga. Taxonomy (NCBI): domain Eukaryota; kingdom Metazoa; phylum Chordata; class Mammalia; order Perissodactyla; family Equidae; genus Equus; species Equus quagga. The sequence goes on from NC_060272.1 coordinate 96,463,914, forward strand.
GGAAGGGACTTTCTAACGTGGGGTCCATGGATGACCCCATGGTACAGCAAATCCCTGCCGTGTGCGGATTTGGCTCGTTTTAGGGGCAAGTGTACATAGTTTTCATCAGCATCCATAAAATTCTCCAGGAGGTACAAAACACAAGGTATGACTAAATGAAGAATTTATAAAGGACACATATATTTGACAAATAATAACTTGAAAATAAGAAAAAAGCTATGTCAAAACAGTGTGAAAACTTGAACGTAAATGACAAATTGGTAAAATATTTGTAACAACTGTGGCCAAGAGTACATTATTTATATGCCAATAAGAAAAATATTACCAACATAAAAGATCAGTAGGTAATCTGTAGAGCACACACAGCATTACTAACCTTTTGAGTGACTTGGCAACACATTTCTGAAACTGAATTTGAATATTACTTCTTGCAACTCAGGAATTTCTCAACACCCAATTTCCAACAAGTGAACAGAGACAGCAGCCACAAAGACCTGAAAACTTCCTTAATTTAAACATGCTTGGCTGCAGATGAGAGAAAGCATCATTTGGTTAAAAAGGATGATAAAAAACTAATGGGGGAGGGGTGACAAAGTGAACAGGATCTGAAGGGAAAGCAACATGCAGACTGAAGATGATAAAGCAGGAAATGTTCTCACAATAAATACATTGTATACGCTAAGAATATTTGGAACCGCATCACAGCATGAGTTATTGCACTGTTGAAGCAGAAAGTTGATTGTGTAGGGAGACTTTAACTTTCTGTTTATAGATTTCTGCAAGATTTATATATATTTTTTGCAAAGACTATGTATTATTCTAGTGATGATAATCTAACTTTAAAAACACTTCTATCGCTAACAATATTGGTGGTTATGGGATTGCTCTTCCTAGGATCTTTCTGTGTTAAATATTTGTTCCCGAGAAGTTAGTGGCAAATGGAATCAGTGGGTTGTGTGCAAGGACCACTAGGACGAAAAGGCTCTTAAACTCCTGGATTTCAAACACTAACACTTGTTTTTTAATTTGGAAATCAACGGAAGATTGCCAACTTTAAATTGTGTCAAATAAGGACAGCATCACTTCAAACAATGAAGAAAATTTTATACCAGAACAGTATATAATTCCCAAATAAGTTGCTATAAAAAGAAAAACTAAAAAATATTATTATTATTGCTACATTCCATTACCATTATTATTCTCCTTTGCATGGTGATCCTTGAATAATCTCACTAAACAGCATCTCTACAGACCAGATGGTGTCTGGGCAAGCTTCCAATGTTATGATTTCTCAGATGAACCAATAATTATTTTATATTCCAGGTAAGGTATCACATGTAATTGAGAGTTTTAGCACAATGAAAATTATAAAATTGAACACGTCTACAGTGGGAAATGAGACTATCAGATGTCAACTCCAATGGCACCTAAATTCAGAGCAACGAACCAGAAGTCAGCCTGACTAACTGGACCACTCCCACAGCACGCTCTCTCCGGGAAACTCTCCACAACCGTCTCTCAGGTCAGCTGCAAAGGTTTCCGATAGTAAATAACAAGTAGACTCCTCTGAGAGCCTACCTTAAATTTCACTCCAATTCTTTCCTTCTCTCCCTGGTTGCGTACCGAGTTTTTCAGATAAACTAGCATGTCCACTGAAGACAGAAAAATAAAGTTTTTATTGTATTCCTTCTGACTAGATGAACAGTTTTCATCTTTCAAGTGATGCCCAACCAGATTTCAATCATATTGGACATGTTTCTAAATTTGTTGTAGGAATAAAAAAAATACTATGGATCATCCAGGCTTTTCCTCCTTCTTACTTGGCCTTCTATTGCCTAAGGCTTGGTCATCACTGCAGGCACTACTGGATGCAAAAGGTGAAACTTGGTTAATGTAGCGATCAAACAATAACTCAGTAAAAACTCAAGAACCCAGTAGAGGTGGGACCACTTTTATGACTCCCGTCTCAGCAAAAAGGCTATCCTCTCACTGATAGGCTGGCCTTATCCTTAGATCTGCTGTTACTCAGCCTTTCCTATCTTTTCCTCACCATCCCTTTCTACCACAATATCGCCCTTTGTTTCCTCTTCTCTTTCAGAGCGCGTGGCATCGGGTGTAACGAGCTCTAGTCCACACCCCACTTCACTGGCATGTGTGCTCCGCTGGAGCCAGGTTCAGAGCATCACACACAGTTGTGCTCAACCTGCTCTACCAGGCCTGGAAGCTCTGGCACGGAACATGCATTCAGGATGTTTGGAAACAATTTGAATTACATCAAAACTATGATGTTAAAGATCACAACAATGACTGCCATGTATTACAATTTCAGAGATGTGAAAAAAATGTCTATGTCTATTTCAAATAAAGAAATGATGGTAACAAGCATGACTCAATAATTATTTCTTGAATGAATCAATCAACATTTAGAGTTAAGACCGAACTTGTTGGCACTACGCCCCACTAACCACAGATACCTGAACAGATGCCTCCCCATTCTTCTGCATAACCAAAGGGAGAGTTCCTTGTCTCCATTCATTCATTCATTCAACAAACATGTGATTGCCTACTATATGCCAAACACTGTTCTTGGTGCTGGTTCTACAGGAGCACAGCCACTTTCAAGACAGCTTACAGTCTATGGTTTTTTTTTTTTTTAAAGATTTTATTTTTCTCCTTTTTCTCCCCAAAGCCCCCCGGTACATAGTGGTATATTTCGTTGTGGGTCCTTCTACTTGTGGCATGTGGGACGCTGCCTCAGCATGATCTGACGAGCAGTGCCATGTCCACGCCCAGGATTCGAACCAACGAAACACTGGGCCGCCTGCAGCGGAGTGCGCGAACTTAACCACTCGGCCACGGGGCCAGCCCCTAGTCTATGGTTTTTTTAATTGAGATCTATGGGCCACTTGCAGTTGAATCACCCAGATTCTTTTGCAGACTTCGAAATCTGCATTTTTAATAAAGATTTGTATGACTCATATGTGCGCTAAAGCTGAAAAAAAATCTTCAAAGGATAGCTAAACTCCTTCTTCTCTGTCAAGTCTTCCTGAGTCAGCCTGTTCAGTCTTCTCGCCTTCTTCATACTCATGGCCCTTACACTTCGTAGCAGCCATTTGTAGTTAACCACATCTTGTTGTAGCTCTGAAAACAGAAAGATGAGGCAGAGTGATGGTGGGCTCCCGCGTTACAGTGCCTTGAGATCAACTTCAGATCTGTCACTCACTCCCTGTGCACGTTTCTCAGCCTCACCTTCCGCACCTGAAACACGGTGATAGTGCCCGCCTCACAGTGCTGCTTTGAGGAGAAAATGAGATCACCGAGGAAAGCACTCACCTCGGTTCTGGCACAGAGCAAGCATTCAATGAACGCTGACTGCTGCTTCTACTTTTCATCATTTTGTTTTTTATTTTACCTTTTTGCCCTCTTATGCACTATGTCCACCCTCAACTGGGGCCAATGGCAAGAAGACTCTTCTGTCTCATACACAGTATGTCGCGGTCAGATGTGCTATGATCCTTACTGGGGAGAATGACACTAGCAGGCCTTGCAGGCACATTGTTTTTCTGGATATGCAAAGAACATAAACCTTTACTCATCTGAGTTACACATACGGTTGCTCAATAAGACTCAGAATCATCACAAATAGAGAAATAAAAACTTAATCCAAGATGGTGAGACATAAGCCAATCTTCTAAACACAAAATATCTTTCCTTTTGGGCTGCATGTTCTCTTCCATGTGTCACAGTTTATTTCACTATGAATTTGTTGCTTTGAGTTTTTGACACATCAAATGCCATAATCGACTTGTTGATGTCAGGATGAAGAAATCTTACCTGCTAGTGAAAGGACATGCTTTTCAATCTGTCATTTTTATTTCTCTTATTTACTTTTCATGCAGACTGATGGCCAAATGTATTGCAATCAAAATTACTTAAAAAAGAGAGAGAAAAAGAATGCTGGAATCAACTAAGTACAAATACTAGATTCTAGTGTTACTAGGAACAATTATGCTCTTCTGAGCAAATGACACAAGAATGTCCTAGAAGTAAAAGATTATAGATCAAGACAATGTGGACACAGGCAGGACTGTTTCAAAACAGCCCCAGAGGCTGACCTGGCAGCATAGTGGTTAAGTTTGCACACTCAGCTTTGGTGGCTTGGGGTTCGTGGGTTTGGATCCCGGGCACAGACCTAGCACCGCTCATCAAGCCACATTGTGGAGGCATCCCATATAAAATAGAGGAGGAGTGGCACAGATTTTAGTTCAGTGACAATCATCCTCAAGCAAAAGGAGGAAGATTGGTACCAGATGTTAGCTCAGAGCCTATCTCCCACACAAAGAAAACAAAAACAACTCAGCCCAAGAACACTTGGTATAAAAATAGGTTTGAATTTTAACTGGGTTTCAACAGAGAGTTTAGGAATATATCTGAGAATCTTCCAATACAAAGATAGTGATATTGGATGAAGCCATATAATAAGTGATTTTGTATAACAGACTGAAATATGTTTTGATTAAAGTCATTAAGTAGCAGACTATGATGTGAAACTATAAAGGACCCTGAAAAAAAAGTCAGCTTCTTTGATTCCCAGAAGGAAAATCAGATTTGACAGTATTTTGGGTGCTACCATAGATACCATCAAGAACAAAAATTTCCTGGCAATGAATAAAATCCACAAACCCTCAAGAGATTAAATTTAAATACTAAATTTTACCTACTTCTTGTAACCCACTAATACATTAGTAGATTTTCTAAGCAATCTTATGGGGTAACTTCATAAAAGTTAATTTGTTATGAACACCCTATTTAAATTAAAGGACATGGCAGTAGATGAGCAATTTATAACGTAAATAATTCCATATTCTTTATTCTCTCTAAAAATGTAAATGTCTCAGTCATTTACAGCAGTCCTGATCTCGGTGGAAAGCATTTTCTAAGGATTGATTAATAAGCTGCTGGGGGAGCAGATACACTAAAGCACAGCCAGTCACTGCAGGAGAAATTCGCTATAGGTCTTATTGCAAGGCCTGCAGGCCCAGGAATCTTGCTCCACTGGGAATTTGTGCTCCTTCTAATTCTCAGGATCCCATGGGAAGAAGAGAGGGTGTCCATTTCAATAATGGTATGCAATCCACCTAAGAGCTCAGCCAAGAAACCAGAACTCAGCCTTGAGTTTCTCCTTTCTCCCAAAGCACATTCTCTAGTTCATTCCCTGTTTGCTGTACCTGCAAAAAGCACAGCAGAGCTAACCCCCTCTCTCTATCCCCAACACCATCACCTTGACCAGGCTCCCCTCATCTCTCCTGAACCACGGCAACAGTTTCCAAACGGTTCACCTGCCTGGCTCCCACACCACCCTTTCTCCAGGGAGATGCTGAAATGGTCTTTAAAAGATTAATCAAATCATGCCTCCTCCTTAAAAGACGCCACAGATCTCTATCATGCTTGCTTACTATGATGCCTTTTGTGATCTGGACTTTTCCAACTCCTCAACTCACATTAGCCACACATACCTTATTTCACAAACCCAGTAACCTGGTTCCAACTCCATGGTCTTCCCAATTTGCTCCTCCCTCTCCCTGGCACGCTCAGTCCAGCTCTCTACAAGGCAGGCTCCTTCTCATATTTCAGGCCTCAGCTAAAACGTCACCTCATCTAAGATGTATTTTCTTTACTGTTCTATATAAAATACTTCCTTCATGAAATTATTCTCCATTATTCTATTCTGTTTATATGGTTCTTAGTACTTACCATTTGTTTTTCTATAGCTTGCCTTGCCAAATAGGATGGAAGTTCCATGTCTGTCACAGCATAGGACCCCTCACCTCGTAGACCATTAATACATGTCTGTTGGATGAACAAATGATTCCATCTAAGGTCTATTTTAGCAACACCCATATTCTCTTTATATGCCTTTCAGAGGTGAGAAAAATGAGTTGAGATTCGAAGGTTCCTTTCAAAATCCCTTGAGAAGAACATCTATCTTTTTCTTTTTGCTGGGCTTAATCTAGGAGAAGCTTCCTACCTTGTATTTTCTGAGTGGTATCACTGTTTATAGAATTTTCAGGCAGTGTCCTTTGAGATGGGATTCTTGTCAAGGTGACAGAGGATGACATATCACAGATAATGATATAATTGCTATGAAATTAGTCAAATACCAGAGAACACTGTAAAGGGGTTCCCCACCCCCAATCTTTAAGAATTACTACTTAGGTTAGATCAGAAATTGGATATTTATAACACGAGACATTTCTAACATATAACATATGACACTTGAAAATGATACTTGACCAGCTAAACAAGGAAAAACTCGGGATTGCAATAGGACTGAGAACTATTCTTCTTAAGAAACAATCTATTATTACAGTAATAAGAGCAAAATATGTTCAGTGAATAATCTATTTTTAAAAACACAGCTAAGCAAAAGAGGCGGGTTAACAATCACCTAATAACTTCTCTGTCCTCAGTTCAGTCTCTGGGCGACTCAACCATCTACCAAGCTTCTTAGTTTCCTCATCTCAGAAAAGGGATGGAAAACACTGGTGAAACCTCACGACAATCCAAGGTGAGTGAAGCTGTTGACGGGGGCTTTTCCAGGAAGAAAGGACACCTTTGGAAGCTGCATAGTTTTAAACCATTAACCATTAGTTAAGGCACAAAACTGAGTCCAGTGAAAATTGGCTTCTACATAATTTGAACTTGAAAAGTGCTAGAGGACACAGTGTATTGTCTGTGTGTATGCAGACATAACAAAGCTATTTCCACGCGCAGTCCTGGCAGAAGGCCCGTAGTAACTGCTCCGTGGGTCTGGTTACAATTATTTCACGATAGGGAATAATCCAGGACAGTACATCCCTTCTCGGTCCGCTCGGCCTCCAGTGGAAACGTGTGCTGTTTTACCCCACAAACCTCCTTTCGGCTCTCCTCCCTGCTCACATTTTCATTCTCCTCACCCTAAGCATTCCAACCATTCACCCCAGGAAGCTCAGCTACATTCTAAGCCCAAACTACACCACAATACATAAGAAACTCAATGAGTGTGTGGAGGGCAGGGTGTGTGATAGCTCCTTCTTTCCCTTGTAATTATACACAATCTGGGCAGATATGCCTGTATTCTCACTATTTGTTCACATGCTTTCCAGGTTCAAACCGAAATAAACAAAACTCTCCTAAAAGGAAAGAGCTGGGACGTCCTCTGCCATTTTACCTCCATAACCAGACGCATTTGTGCTCCCCGCCCACTGCAACATTTCCTACAGCTGAACGTGGCCCTTGGGAGAAGTTATAATGGAACATTTTATACTGAAATGTGTTCTTAATTAAAACAAAGAAGATAAGAATAGTTTCCAGGATATCAGGACTAAGATGCTAACCCCAATATTTAGAATTATTTATGTCTATCAAATCCTTCTTATGTGGCCCTCCCTTCAAGATGGTCAGTTCCAGAACTCTGAAGTCCCTCAGTTAGTTACTTTATCTGAGCTTGCAGAAAACTCAAGACTCCCCCTCAACTGTGCCTCTGCATGGTATTCACTTCCCACAATAATCGTATCCTAAATATTCTGGCTGTTTTCCCTGCATTGGAAATATAGAAAGGTAAAACAGAGATCATAACAAAAGGTGAAGCAAAGACATCAAGTGGTTGATCAATGAGAAATGCATAAAATTCCTATAGAAGGACTTTTTAGATTTATAAGAATTTCCTGAATAAAGAACTTTCAGGACGGTTTTTTGAAATCAACAGCACATGGTGTGAGTCATCCTGCGGCTCAACACGTCTTTAATTCTGCACACACTGAACTTCCTGGGTCTCACGTGATCCCTTCCACCAAAGACCAAAGGTAGAGGGACTTCTCTCGGAAGCTAAGGGAGGGAATAACACCATGTCCTTATTTTACCCAGGTTAGCCCAGTCCTGAGGAATGAGAAGGAAACTAGGTAAGAGATGAGTTGAGGCGGCGTGGGGAGAAGTCACTAATCAATATCAACTGGAGGAACTGAAAGATACAAATAATTAATATAGAAAATTGAGCAATTCTGTTAACCTCATTTCCCTTGCACAAAAAATAAGAAGGTGGGACTAGATGGATTGATTTAATGTTTGGGTAGAATTGACCTTGTTCAAAACATTGTGCTTAGGTGTCATGGAAGATATAAAAGCGCCATGGCACCAACGTTCCAATTTGGATTATCGAGGCTGAGCATTTCTATTGTCACCCAAGTCCTGCACCCAACACAACATTTCCCCCAAAACTATTTCACTGACTTTCTTAAATAATCTGTGTGGATAGTTAGTGCACATCTGGCTCCTTAAGGAGAGCATAAGATCCTTTGAAGACAAGTGACATCATTTACAAATACTTGAATTATGCCCTGCCTTATTCACCGAGCTCCTAGCATAATGTGTTAGAAACTTTTTTTTAGTGTGTAATAGATATTTGTTATATCCACATAAACAAAGACTGCAAGGTATAGTCCTTAGTCTCAAGAAGTTTAAGACTTGTTTGGAAGATAATACATACAAAAACAGCCGTAATGTAATAATAAATTGTCTAAGATATCTAGAACTATATTTTCTCATATATATTCTATAATCTATGTTCTACACATGCCTGTACGGTATATTCTAGAAACCAGTGGTAACAGGACAACTGAAACAGGAGAGAACAGAGAGGTTATAGGAAGAAAGCGGAGGATCCCACCTAGAAGCACGTGTGCACGTCTGCATATACACAGCACAGCAGAGGCGGCCAGGGGTCCCGTGCACCAGGTGTACTTCTAGTACAGAGGAACAGCTGCCACCCCATTTGGCTTATTTCCTAAACTCAGATCTAGATGTATTAGGTGTTCTCAAAGGAAGGCGTCCTTGTGGCCCCTGAGATATGAAATTTAGGGAAAAGGGCTTCAGGCCACTTAAAACAGGACTTGTGGAAGATTCTTCATGTCAATACCCTCCTTCTAACTCCTAAATAATTCCAGAGTTTCGACCCAACTCCGTCCCTTTTATTTACCATTCACTGTGCAACATTTCTTGATTGTTGAACGTAGATTGTTCAATTTTCCAATGAGAGACCATTTGAAATTCAAGGCAAAAAGGTTTCTTTGATGAACTTAAGTTTTGAATTCCCTGAGCTAATGGTGATAATTTAACATATAAAATACTCTACTAAAATAGCTTCTCTTGGCTGATAGTGACAAACTCAGCTCAGGAAAACTTTCAGTACCACAGTTTATGATTCTGAACACTGTATTTTTATGAATGTCAGTCATTTCAATTTTATCTTATAAACCATTCTATATGAAACATTTTTTTCTGTCCACAGGTCTAGATTGCTGGTAACACACACGAGCATGAGATGCAAAGCTCCTCACGAACGTGCCCTGGCGTCTCCTGGGCTCCCCTCAGACAGTTAGTGGTCACATTTCACTGCTCTCTTCATCTAAGAAACCTGCCCCCACTCATTTTATTTGAACTTTTTGAGTTATCTAGATATCTAACAATATAAAAGGACATCATTTTAAGTAGCAATGGCCCAAACGGTAGTTAGTCCACTTGTAATCACTGATTACATATTCCCTATTCACTCAGCTGGAAAACCAGAAAATTACCCACAAATCCACAAAATCCAAACAAGTGAAACATTATAAACCTCTGAACCAATACGTACGTGATAAGGTCACCCCAACACAGAACAGTTTTCTCCCCTCTTTGAAGATGACAGCATTTTCTCCTATTCTGAACCTGCTCCTGATGTCAAGAAGGTCAAGGACCGAGAGCTTTCTGCACCCAGAACGACTGTAGGAGCAGGAGGAACTCGCCTCCTTGACTAGAGGCAAAGTTCACGACTAGACTGTCAGAGGCGGCCACAGAGATTCGAGAAGCTCAGCCCCAGGAGAAAAAGGAGAGGTGGCAGGTTCCTAGAGCAGCGAAGACTCCTTCTGGTCTTGAAAGCGGACACCTTCCCCCAGGATGTGGGGTTAGTGGGGAATCAGCGGCAACACGTGTTCCCACGCGCCTGGCAGGCAAAGGACACCCGGGAGTCCTCTGGCTGTCACAGCAGAGCTCACTCACGCCCGGACTTGTTGAGCTCGGATGAGAGATCTGGACACTTTAAGCTTATCTGTTTCCATGTTTTGTATTTGTCTTCTTGTCTCTTAGTTTCCTAAGAAGGGTGTTTGGAAAAGCTCTGACCTTAGGGGAGCAACCAGAATCAGAACGGCAGAGGCCCAGGCCTGAAGTAGCTCCAGAGTAGGACCTGCAGGCCCACTGATCCAGAAAATCTGTGGATGCGGGCGAGCCCCTGGGGATGTAGGGACTGCAGCAGGCTGCGGGAAGCCTGGCCTGGGGGGTTTCCCTGAGTAAATACCGTAATCCAGTGACATCAGGAGGAATGCTGCATTTCCTCCTAAGGACAGGGATAGCCAGGACATGCAGTTAAACAGGGACACGCAGCCCCTGCTTGCAGCCTCAATCAGCTCCTCGTCTGACTGAGCAGGGGGTGCACATCAGAATTGCCCGCAGTGTCCTGGGCCATAATTCTCCCAAGCTGTGGCTTCCTGTCCTCTCCTTACAAGGGAGCACCTTGTAGATCAGGCTCTTAGCTTTGTGAGAGCAAAGGCTGAATCTCGCAGTACCAGGGTTCAAGTGCTGCTGAGAAGTTGTGTGTGAGAGGAGATGCCCGGGGCTGGGGGCACAGGTGAGGAACGTGTGCAAGGGTCAGGCTTAGCTTGTCAACAACTGCATCCTTGGGGCACTGTTATCTGAGCTCCTTGCCACAATTTCTTAGTTCTAGATATCTTTTACTCATGCGGGAGGCCCACTGCTTATGGATCCTACTCTGATCCACTCTTTTAACACTCAGACCTCTTTCCCCTAACTTCCAGCTTCACCTCCAGGCAAAGAGTGGCCTGTGGGACAAACCAATGGAGTTATGAGGAAAGGTTTCCTCTTTCTCATTTTATCACGTTGTTCACCATCCACTTTGGCCTCATGATCAAACTCTACCACTTAACATCTTAACATACAGTGGATTTTCCAAGTAAGGTGTTTCTTGTGACCTTCCTTCCACCCATCACAGTTTTGGCAAAAATTAATCTTAAAAAATGCTCAAAATGAAAAGAAAACAGAAGCAGCCTTTCAATGTGTTCCCCAGCCCCAAAGCAACCTCATCCAACTGAGTGGGTTGTTTGAGGCATGAAGGTAAGGATTTTTCACTTGAGCTTAAATAGTGGTTAAAAGAATTGTTGAAAATATTAGTATTCTAGTAATACCTCAAGGACCCGAGCATCACGTGGGTCTATAGCCCCAGCTGTGGTACTCTGTTGCCAGGTTTGAGACTCCATCATTTTTGGGGGGAATGTGGAGGTGCAGGAAGAATTCCTGGGTTTTTTTTCCTTCAGTATTTTGTGGACGAGAAAATATTCCAGAGAAACAACCCAGAGTCTCAGAATGAAGACAACATATTTTTCAAACAACCAATTTATAGTCACCAAATTAAAAACACAGACACTTAAGATTTCTGCTGTCAGAACTGTCCAGTAAAGTGAGAATTTAACAGGATAAGTGCCAGTTCCTTGCTAAAGCCAAACTTTTAACACCTTAAAAGACAGAATATTTTGACATGATTTAATAGTTAACCTCGTCAAAAAGAAAGAAACACAAACATTCATGGGAACTTGGATATCGCTCAACGTCAATGCTTAGGCAGGAGGCCACAAAAGATATGGCACCTGCTACGGTCTGATCGTTTCCGTCCCCACAAAACTCCTACGTTGAAACCAAATGCCCGATGTGATGGTATTAGGAGGTGGGGCCTGTGGGAGATGCTTAGGTCACGAGGGTGGAGCCCCATCAATGGGATCAGTGTCCTTATAAGAGACCCCAGAGAGCTGCCTTGCTTTGTCTACTGCGTGCGCTCTCTAGGAAATGGGCCTTCACCAGACCCCAAATCTGCCAGCACCTTGACCTTGGACTTCCCATTCTCCAGAACAGTGAGAAATAGACGTTTGTTGTTTATCAGCTACTCAGTTTATGGTATTTTGTTATAGTGGCCCGAACACACAGAGAGAGCCCATATCCAGAGCCTGTGTCCTGTCTGCCTCAGTCCAGGGCTTTACCTGGCTGACCAGTTGACTGGATCCACGTTACATTAAGGCCCACCTGACTTATCACAGACTCTCTGCCTTAAAGAGGGGCAGCTGTAGACGGTGGGAGACACTTGTGTCCTGAGGATGAGGCGTTATCGTCCTACAGAGATACCTGGGTCTCAATATGATGCTTGCATTCTTCTCCTGTCACCTGCTATCACTCTACATCAGGGCACAACTAGATGAAAGACTCCTTCTGCTCCTCCCCAGGGCAGGGCAGCAAGGCTATTTTTGGAAAGACACTTACATCATCACTCCAGTTCCTTTCTGTTACAATCCTCTTGTAGGAGGGCCTCAGAGCACAGGACTGCAGGCCCTTTTCTAGAACCTTGGACCAGATGTGTTTGGAATTCAAAACTGTTTCAGATATGGTGTCCAGAGCATATATTACACAAACTTCTAGTGCGATTTGAGCCAGCACCTTATAGTCAGATATATTAATATTTCTGCAGTGAAATGTATGAATTTTCACAATAAAGACAGACTGCAAATAGCCTCAAATCAGTTCAGGGTAAGCTTTGCCATCAAATGAGTTTTGGGGTCAAATTTGCAAAAGAACTTTCAGTTTTCTGGGCATTTGGGATTTTGAAATTCAGGGTAAGAGAGTATAGACCTGTATTTAGGGCAAATTTATGCTTGTTAAGAAAACAAAGTCTATTGGTGCTGAGAGAAAGAAGAGACGGGATCTATTGCAAATAACCTAAGGGGGATTTCAAAGGGATCTTTCAGACACAGAATTTACTATGTTAAATAGGATTTAAGGTAAGTGGGTTGGCCTTGTTCCTGGGCTTCTGTCATATGATCTTGCCACATTCTGTCCCCCACGGCGAGTCTGTGACGGGTGCTGTTGTCATGGAATCTGAGTTGCCTCGCTGTTCTGCAGGGAAAGGGCCCCGAAATGGGCAGACCTAACCGCTCTGAGACTCACAGGAACATTCCTAGACTGGAATAAAACCTCAACAAGGCAAGAGTGTTGGAGCCAATTGGCAGCATGCACTATGACTCCATAATAAAGTAATTACACAGTTGGGTTTTTTTAAGGATATAAAAACAAAAAAAATTGCTTTTCTCCTTAACATAAGGAAAAATTCTCTTTAAAGCCCTAATCTTTGAAGTTTTAAAGGTGGGACTGGGAAGATTATCATCTGGGTTGTTGTGCTAGGGGTTATATACCAGGGAGAGGGTACACTGTCCTCGGCATGAGGGGTGGTCGCCAGTGGAGAGACATACGGAGAGAGAGGCTTACTTGGCTTCCAGGGCCAGTGCAATGATGCCCGCAGCCATGGGGGCTGAGGCCGATGTCCCAGTGTGGTTGTCCGTGCAGCGCTGCCTCAGGTCCGTAGTGATCTAGAAGACAGAAGGGAAAAATTTAGGGCTCTGGGGCCAATGTGGGTCCCATGCAAGTAGAAAGAAATTTACTCATATAAGTGGAATGGAGGGGTGTTGAAATAGTTGTTTTAAATTCCTTGTTCCTGCCCTCCTGTGACCATATCATTTCCAGTGAATCGCCTGTGTAAACCAACTGTGAAAAGGGAAGGGTTTGGAAACGGGTCTCCACTTCTGTTAAACCAGGGTCAGGACTAGGGGGAGTCTTTGGCTCGAAACATAAGGGTCGTGGACGTGTCTGCTTAGATTTTACACCCGAGGCACCTCACTTGCCTCCCCAGTCCCAGCTCTAGTGAAAACTAAAGTTTTTTCATCAGCCCCCCATTGTTAATAATCAGACACGGAGCCCGGCGTCGGAAGCGTGAGGAATAAAAGCACACGGTCCGGCCCCCGCCCTCCCACAACTGTCACCTTGGGGGAGCTGCAAGTTTTAAGCAAAAGGGATGACCTGCCGTGGCAGGGACATTTGCTTACAGACTTGTTTTTAGAACTCACAGGAACGCTGCATGGACGAACGGAGACCTCCTCAAAGATCTAACACTGATACGAAAAACGAGTGGGAACCCGCGCGCTTGATAGGACATTTCAGCTCTAAGTGCGCGCCTGTACGTTATCGGCACAGATTAGCCACGTCTCCTTTTTTTAAATCAAAAGGTGAGAACTAGATCACTTTTCCTCTGGGTTTGAATCCAGTTCCCGTCAGCGAGGGCAGGGGTTCTCAGCCCCTGTTTCATGATCGTTTCACTAAGGAAAAACAAGTAAATTCCGATTCTCCTTAACAAGAGGAATCAAACACTATAGGGTAAGATTTTGCAAACCTCGTAAAACCTAAGATTTTTTCAATCCTCTCTCCCCGACAAGCGTCCACTTTTGCCTCCTTGGGCTCATCACCCCGTTGGGAATGCACAGGGCTCGTAAGATGAGCTGCTGCTCTCGCTGCAGTTACTGGAAGACGCTGGAAAGCTGTCTTTGTCACCAAGACAAATGCATTACCCACATTCACAGATAAGAAAACTGAGGCGAAAGGTCATTAGAAAGGTGTGGAGGGATAACGGTGGCGGCTGAAAAGAAAGGCCCCTCGTTCTAAGACGCAGCCTTCAAGGGGAGCTTGAAGATTAGTGGATTTGGAAAGAAATGTGCTCTTCCCAGGAGAAAGTGCTGCCCAGCTCCTCAGAAGGCATCCTCCCGGCAGGTCTCCCCAGCGTCTCAGGAGGTTGGCTGAGGGACTCTTAATCTGGTAGGGATCTGGACTGACGTCCTGCTGAGTCGGTTCCACACAAGCCCAACAGGTCTCATCGTCTTTTCTTTGTTCTTTTTGACACCTCTAATGTGACCAGATTATCCACACCGGAGAGGTACTGATATGCCAGTGGGAGAAGGAACAAAAATATACAGAACCACACAGATCGGTGGTGGCAGAGAGGAGACAAGTCTCACACTCCTTTCCTGAATATGAATGGTTTGCAGGAGCCCTGAGAGCGCGTTTGGCAAGCAGGGGCGGTTATGTCTCGATTCACAGACTTGATGCCCTAGCCATCTTCCGCACCTCCACACTGGGTGCTCGCAAGGTGTCTGCGTAAACACAGCCCGAACCACTTCTACGTTAGGAAACTTTCTGGATTGTCAACTGTCTACTTTAAAAGGTACTTCTTCTTTTTTTTATTGTGGTAAAAAACCACGTAACACAAATTTACTCTTTTAAAAACTTTTAAGTGTACAGTATTGTTAACTGTATGCACATTGCTGTACAATAAATCTCTAGAACGTTTTTATCTTTCATGACTGAAACTCTACCCATCAAACAACTCCCCACCCCCGCCCCCAGCCCCTGGTAACCACTATTCTACTTCCTGCCTCTATGAGCCTGACTACTCTACGTACCTCATGTAAATGGAAATATATGGTACCTGTCTTTTTTTTGTGACTGGCTTATTTCACTTAGAATAACATCCTCAAGGCTCATTTATGTTCTGGCATAGGGCAGGATTTCCTTCTTTTTAGGCTGCATAATATTCCATTGTGTCTATCTACCACATTTTCTTTATTCATCCACCCATCACTGGACATTTGGGTTGCTTCCACCTCTTGCTATAGTGAATAATGCTGTAATGAGCATGGATGTGCAAATAGCTTTTCCAAATCCTGTTCTCAATTCCTTTGGATATACACCCAGAAGTGAGACTGCTACATCATTAAAAAGGTGTTTCTACCTCATTTGAAATTACGAGTGAATCTGCAGCCTTATTTCCCAAAGGCCTGATCCCTAAGTCAATGCAGAAACACCCCAGAAGCGGCCTGTTTCCGGGTCTCCGGATGCGCTGTTGCTGAGCGGTGGCCTTGCCCGCATTCTTCTCATTCCACCTCACCCTCATGCTCACGCGCCTTTGCCAAGTTGTACTTTTTTCAATGACTTGTGCCGGATTCAAGATTTTTCATGATGTTTCCCACTTGGCTCACTGTGTTTATTCTTCAGCTGCACCAGACACTTTCAATGCACAGAAACAAATCCAGAATAAACACGTCAAATGTGTGTAGCATTTTTGGGTCTCATAAATAACATCTCCAGCCAACCTCAAACGTGAACAATAAAAATTTTATGATGTCAGGTTTGTAACAGGAACATGTCCCACCCATACACAGTCCCCAGGTACATACATATATATTATTTGCTTAAGTAAGAAGCTACTCAGTACTTTTATATATAAACACCAGTGAAGCATTACTGCTATGCATATAGGCAAGCTTGTGCAACTCCAAAGCAGCATTGTGCCTTTGTTTGTTTTTTCAATCCCTTTAACTGAATGGAACTTGAGTCCTAGTGAGTAGGGGAGGAAAGGGGGTGAGCAGGAAGGTGATGGAGAGAAAGAGGCAAAAACATCCTCGCCCCTTCTCATCCTACTTGAAGTGGGAACTCCAGCTGGGGCATTTCAAGGGGAAGTTACTGTAGGTGTGGAGATATTTAGGTGTAAATTACCGGAAAGATCTAAGGTAGGGTTTTCATTATTAAGAGAAGCCACAGCATCACAGAATCTTACGTCTATCTTTAGGAAGAAAAGGCAAAGACCACCAAGGAGCATGCAATCTTGAAGAAAAATGATGTTCCGAAAACTGGAACCACGTGGAGTAACCCCATTAATCACAACACATGCATATGAGATCTGACACTGCAATTTAAAGGAAAAGGTGGATTCAACAATCGGCCCACATTATGGGGTAGGGAGTCCAGAGATTCCAGAATAAAGCACTTTAAGTTTAGAATCTATTTTAAAGAACGTCTCAGAATTTGCTTTCAATCCCGATGGCACATCTTTCATGCTCCAAATTCCCTCAATTCACTACGCAAATCAGAAACAGAGTTTTTCTTCACAGGACTTCTTAGACTGCTCAAAAAAATATCATTTCTATCCATCAGTGAAGGAAACAGGAGATGACACCAGGCCATGAGCCAGATCAAAGCTGTCCTGATCAGCAAATTAGATTTTCAGCCTGTCTCAGGATGAGGAGCAGATGGAGTTTTTGGACTCCATCAAGTTAGGGACGCCATCTTCCTTTGGGGAGAAGGGGTGGGTACTGTTCAGGTCCAGTCAGGCTTCCTCGGAGAAAACCCATCATTTTTTCCCGTCCTAAGCTCTTATTTCCTCGTGTTTCACATTCCATGACTTGAGCGGACTGGATCCTTTATTCTAGCTGTTGATGGAATTCTCCAGGGATCTCGGCTCAGATCGACTTTGGCCATAAGGACAAGCCTTCACAGCAAGCCCACGGTTAAGAGTTTCTGTCTCTCTGGGATCTTGTAAGCTGTTTTATTTTGAAGATGCCATATTCTCTCATATCTGTTAAAAGAGCAACTGAGCAGATATTTTTAAAACATGAAATGATTCCACTGTCTGTTAGGTTGAATTTGTTTTTCGTGTTGGTTTTGATTTGAATTAGAAATGTGCCAAAAAAGCTGTTTCAGACACAGCTATGGGGGATAAGGGCAGAAACTACATCTTAACTGTGTCAATGAATAAAACAGAAGAAGTGGATTTATTAAGCATCGCAAAATAAAAAGGAACCGGGGACCAATCAATGTTTTCTGTGTTCAGGAAGTCACAAAGACTGGTGTAAAATCCAATCATGACTGACGAGACCACGCAAAATTCCCCTCCCACGCTGCTCCGAGGATCTGTGAGTGTGGAGAGCAAACGTGAGGTTTTGCTTACAAACGTGAGGCTGCTCTCACCAAAGAAGGGCCCCATCTCCTATCATTTCTGCATCTCCAGAAGTTCAGCTCAGAGCTGGGTACAGAGCAGAGGCACAGTGTTTATTTGCTCAGTTGAACTGCTAACATCAGGTTCCTTCATACTCACTTTGTTCTCTCCTTTAAACTCTCTCACTTATTAGGAAGGACTTCCAGGTCACTTCTTGACTGACTCTCCAAACAAAACTCAAGTAAACTTCTAGGTGACCTACAGAAATTCTGTGTGTACGTGTGGATCTACACTCCAGGGGCTAAAGGACAGCTGCTCCTCTCTCAGCTACTATTGCTGCCACCAGCTGCTCTGCTTCTAGAACCACCACCACGAGCAACTTGCTGCGAGTGAGCAACGTGCAACAGGTGTGTATGTGTGCATGCTCACGTGTGTGTACAAATTACATTTAAATCCGTGTACAAGGAAGATACACTATTTATTAAGGAAATGGAGGATCAGAGACTAACTTGCCCAAGGACAAGCAGCCACTAAGAGCTGGTAAGTGGTCAAGCATTAAATCCTGAAATGGCAGCAAAAGAAAAAGCTGAGTTACAGCGTGTGGTCACCCGTGAGGACAAACACCACCACCAGCACCGACGGCAGAACTGCCTTGAGATCCAGCCCAAGTCTGCAAGTGGGCATCGGGCTTCTCCTTCAGGCCACATCAACATCAGAACTCTGCAGGAACAAACTTTCCTCCCCTCCTTTTAATATTCTCAAGAGAATATGTGTAAACTTCCAAACAAACTAAACACATCTGGATTTGCTAGTCTTCTACTCATGAAAAATTATGACATTTCCCCAATCCAAAGGAGAAACAGAGATGCTAAGAGAGTCACCTCGGTGCAAATGGCAACTGCATTTGAAGAAGGAACTGGGCAGTGGGGGAGAGCCGGGAGGGAGCAGGATGTTTCTGCAAAAAGGAACAGCCAAAGCACTGCAATAACCGCCCCCCTCCCCCGACGGACTTGGTGGTTCAGGCCAACCCTGAGACACCCCAGGCAGCAGGTCTGTTTTGAACACAAATAAATAAAACGACATCAGGAGAGGGCTGAGCAGGCCGCACATTCTCTAAGCCTTCGGTAACAAAACCTCTCCCAGGGGAACACGATGTCCCCCACATTCCCATCACTAAGACAAATTACTAGAGGAAAAAAGGGCAAAGGCTGAACCAGTCCCAGCAGAGAGAGAGAACTGGATGATGGGAGTGGCTGAGGAGAGAGGGAGCTTTATCTCCACAACAGAACAGGGGAAAAATTTCAGAAGGGAGTCAAGGGTTATAGACGGGCTCTTTAATGCTCCTCGACACTAAGAAAGGTTATATGTACAGTTTTATCAGGCAGCAGGATTCCTGAGGGCAATTTTCTATGCTCAGATATTGTCAAATACCCTTTATCTTTCACCAACCTCCCAGCAGAAGGAGGTCCTCTTAACAAAACAGCACCTCCCTGTCTTCCTTGGCCATATAGACAACTCTGAGAAGCTTCCATCCTTCCCAGTGTCTGATAGTCATTTACGCCCAAATGGTTAATAAGCTCAGGCTCTGGGAAGGAACAAAACAGTCTTCAACCTCAAGTAGTTTCCATTCTAGGATGAAAAATGGACAGTCAATGAGAAAATGTATAACACCATGGTAAGTAGCTCTAAGCACACTAGAAAAATTGATTTTCATTTCCCTAATAAGTAGTGGTGTTGAACATCTTTTCATGTGCCTGTTGGCCATCTGTATATCTTCTTTGGGAAAATGTCTGTTCAGATCCTCTGCCCATTTAAAAAAAATTCTTTTTTTGAGGAAGATTAGCCCTGAGCTAACATATGCAGCCAATCCTCCTCCTTTTGCTGAGGAAGACTGGCCCTGAGCTAACATCCCTGCCCATCTTCCTCTACTTTATATGTGGGACGCCTACCACAGCATGGCTTGCCAAGCGGTGCCATGTCTATACCCAGGATCTGAACCGGTGAACCCTGGGTCACCGAAGTGGAATGTGCGAACTTAACCACTGCACCACTGGGCTGGCCCCAGATCCTCTGCTCATTTTTTAATTGGGTTGTTTGATTTTTTTGTTGCAAGTTGTATGGGTCCTTTACATATTTTGGATATTAAGTCCTTATCAGATATATGATTTGCAAATATCTTCTCCCAATTGGTAGGCTGTCTTTTCATTTTATTGATAGTTTCTTTTGCCATGCAGAAACTTGTTTTTAAAGTGCCTATCGATGAATGAATGGATAAAAAAGATGTGGTATATATATACAATGGAATACTACTCAGCCATAAAAAAAGATGAAATCTTGCCATT
The DNA here is from genome assembly GCF_021613505.1 of Equus quagga. Lineage (NCBI taxonomy): Eukaryota > Metazoa > Chordata > Mammalia > Perissodactyla > Equidae > Equus > Equus quagga. Next base: position 96,483,984 of record NC_060272.1, read on the forward strand.
TGTGACAACATGAACAGATGCTGAGGGCATTATGCTAAGCAAAAGAAGTCAGATGGAGAAAGCCAAATACTGTATGATTTCACTCACATGTGGAAGATAAAACAACAACAACAACAAAAACAAACACATAGATACAAAGAATAGACTGGTGTTTACCAGAGGGGAAGGCGGTGGGGGGAGGGTGAAATGGGTAGAGGGGTGCATTTGTGATAGATGGTGACTAGACTTTTGGTGATGAATACGATGTAGTGTATACAGATGTCAAAATATAATGAGGTACACCTGAAATTTATATACTCTTATAAACCAATGTTAGCTGAGTAAAAAAATAAAATAAAGAGAAAAAACATTGAACAGGATAAAGAGCAGAGCTCGGCGGATGGAATGCTGCTGTTCTCGGGGAGGGGAGGAAGAACACCCTCTCTGAGTTGAAATTTGAGAAGAGACATAAATGAGGTGGTTTCTGGGGGAAGAGTGTTCTAGCAGAGTCCCAGCTCACAGGAGGGAGCCCTGGTCTAAGGTCGCACAAAAGGCACGACCCTGGGAGCTCTGTGCCAATGCTGGGCCGTGGGAACCAGCCACTCAGATTGGCAAAGAGCTTTAGATTTCTGCAAGAGGACTGACTGAGAGGGAGTTATGAGAAGGTCCTATGGCATGAAATTCAAAATAAGTGGGCCGAGAAGTGAAAAACAATGGACAACTACATATTCTAAACACTTTTTTTCTATCACTGTGAAAATAACCCACAACAGGCAAGAGAAGCACCATTCTCCCTGACAGCCCAGTACCAGGTGTGCCTGGACAGTATCCGGCCCAACAGCACACTGGTTACAAGAGGGGCTCAGGGACCAGCCTGACTTGGGTTGGAATCCAGGCTCCACCACCTACTCGCTGTGCTTCTCTTAACCTTTCAAGCTTCTGTTTTCTCATCTGTAAAGTGGGAACAACACTGATCCTCCTGCACAGGTTCTGGGGAAACTGTGAGACGATGCATTTGAGGTGCTGAGCCCGGTGCCAGGCACATATTAGCAAGACAGAAAATGCCATATTTATGACATGTTAATGGAACTATAAATGTATTACATATCGGACATGGAATAAGATGTATACTATGACTTTATAATAACGAGGCATCTCAACTGATTTCTACTTAGCTTACAGAGGAGCCTCTTGTCGTAGTGATCTGATATTGTGGACGCTTCATTTCCTGTAATAAGATGTAAGGCCACGCCCAATCCGAATCTATCAAAGCATGAATGGAATACCAAGGTCCACAACTGTACTCATCGCGGGTGCAGGAAACCAAGAGATGGAGACCCGGCTACGTTTTGAAACCCAGGGCAAGGTTCTCCTGCTTGCATACCACGAAAAGGCATTCTGTGGAGGACAAGTAAAGTTTATTTCACAAGAGTGCTTTCCCAGAAGCAGACAGGAGATCTCTCCTCTCTCCTGGAGCCTCAGCATCTGCCTTGGTTCAAATCACAAAGGTGCTCTATGAATGAGGATTAGCAACGGTGCTCTTCTGCAGAAGCTGCAAATGACAAAAGGAAATGAATGGCCTGGGGAAGAGAGCCCCCAGTACAAGGGAGACACTGCCATTCCTATAACACTCAATCACGAATGCCACTAACAGGATGCGGGCATCTCCGGGGGACCACAGGCATCTGGTTCAAAGCCTGGTGAAGAAAAGGTCCCAGGCGCAAGGCAGGATTATTTGTCATTCTGACATCTAGAAGGAAAAGGGGTCAGCTGGACCACAAAAGGCTGATGTTGTTGCCAGCTCCACTCACGTACAAACTGTTAACATGTTCACCATCAAAGCGCCTTTCTTTACAGGGAGGGGTGGAACAGATTGCAGTATTTTATAGATTGGAAAAAATGGAGATGCAACAACCACCTCTGTTAACAGCTGCTGGAAACACGACCAGCCTAAGCCCCCGGGATGCAGAAGCTACATTGACTTACGGAGCAATGGTACTGGCCACCTCCTGACCGGCTTGGTGGACCAAGACCCACACTCAGTGTCGTCTTATCTTCAGGAAAACCTGTGAGGTTGGTGTGGTTTTACCTCCATTTTACAGATGAGGAAACCAAGACTCCGTGAGGGTGGCTCAGCCACTGGGCAGGCTGCCTGAAGCTAGAGACTATAACTTGAAACAGTTACCGAATTTCCTCTCCAATTGATGATAATCTGGAGATTCTGGGAAAATAAGAGAATCTAAGAACTGGATAGAGAAAAATTATTAATAAATTGCTCCCATGAAAATGAGAGAAAAGATTAAACAAAAGGTAGAAACAAGTAAAAGTTAAATCTGTAAAGTGAGTCAGTAAATATTTTGAAATCAGAAGCAGCAACTGGGGCAAAGTAAAATATACGACCTGAATAAAGGGTGTTAATGTGAAGCCATGGGTCCACTTTCCCTCTCAAGCCCTATCTCCGACGACTGGATGGATCAATCCGTCTGTCCCTGGGAGAATCCTCGATGACCACCCTGTCATGGGGGCCAGAGCAGCGACCACACAATTACAGCAAATCATGAAGGGCCCAGGAGGTCATGTCTAGGGAGTAAATCTCACTGTGGCGACTGTGAGGTCCCTCTGTCCACTCTGCTCTCCCATCTGGGATCCAGGCAACAGCTCCTTCTTCTCTGATATTTTGCTCACTGGATTAGAAGCTTCTCTTAGGAAGGGCATTTATGGGAAACGCTCTACCAGCAATCACCCCACAGGAATCAAGACGACCACATGGACATTTAATTTGAAGCAACGGCGGGTTTGCCTTAAGACGACCTTCAGACTTGAGAGGCACAAGAAGAGAACTCTTATTCCAGACAGTTTTCATCAGGATTTTCATGACGCAGAACTGACCGAAGCCACTCACTCCTACTGGACATGACTATGAGTTCGGAGAGACAAGGTCTTCATGTTTGAAAGCAGAAAGGACATTCCTAGATTATAATATTTCCATAATGAAGGTAAAATATCATGGAGCATCACCTTCCCATTAAGAAAGCCATGAAACTTCAAAACTTGTCGTCTCCGCATTTTCTCCTTTTCCACTTCACTTCCTGCGGTGGAGTTAGGTTTACTGATGGATGATGGAGGTACTTAAAGGCAGACTCATGTGCATGTTCTTTAACCCAGTTATTGTGGAAGAATTAGGGAAAGATGGGGGCGGATGGGATATGCATATGGGAGGCAGTTTTTATTTGAATCAATCTGCAGAATGTAATTAAAAGAAGGTAGTAAAAATAGCTGAGAAATCAAACATTAAAATCATATAATAATCAGGAATCAAACAGATGTGGATAAAGAACTACGCAAAGGTGGTAGTGTCCTTTCGCCTGTGTTTCCACTGCTGTGGAGAAGTCAGCTGAGCATCAGCAGTGACACAAACCTGCATGAATCTACAAGATCTGAAAGCAGGCTCTTGGCTAAATGCTAAAAAGTGTCAGGCACAGCAGCTTTGCTCCCCCGCAGAAAGACAAATCCCGAGACAGTTGACAAAACCATGATCAGGAAAAGAGGAAGATGCAAAGGTAACTGACATGTGGGATGAGCAGCCCAGGGCCGGGCAGCCCAAAGGCAGACTCTCCCGAGCACCAGGGGGTCAGGCAGTGCACAGGGCACTTTTTGTTTACTTCCTCGTAACCTCTGTAATAACCCCACGAGCTACGTAATATTGAATGTCCCCATTTTATAGGTAAGGATGTTGAGACAGAGAAATTCAGTAACGCGTCCAAAGTTACCCAGCTAGTAAACAGTCAACAGCAAGTGAACCCACGCAGGCTGGTCCTGCAGCACGAACTCTTGACCATTGCGACGTCTGCATGGACAGGAGGGCGTGCTGCTGAGCAGGAGACCACGGAGGACTCTGCTCCTCGTTCAGGCAAACTCTGTTCTGCAGGATTAGAGGAGCACCTTCTGTACAGGGTCAGCTCACACTGCACTAGTCAGAGCAACTTCGAGACCAAAGCATTAAAGCTAAGGTTCAAAGGCAGATGGGGACAGAGTGACAAGAGAACTGGACTGAGAGTCGGACCCAGATTCTAGTCTCTTCTCTGCCACTAACTCACCAGGTGAACGTGGACCATTCATTTGTCCTCGACAAAACTGAAGCTTAATCATGTCTAAGACCACATTAGATGCTAGAATGCAATGACCCAGACAGGCTTTTCCAATGAATTGGTAACCGAATGGTAACATTTACAAACACTTGTGTTGAGTCATCAGCTAATCTTTCTGTTTCCATATATTACTTGTGCACGTAAATTTGTGGTTCTCCCTTTGTATTTCAAAGTGAAAGATAAAGAAACCATGACAGACATGCAAATGTCACGTACTATTTTCTTGTCGTAGGACTCTCCACTGCTGTAGGTTGTGGCCAGTGTGGACGAACACTCTTCCAGGTACCACGGCTTCTTTCCGCTTTCGGCTGTGCTGCTGATGGAGATGGTGTAGATGCTGTTGGTGTAGCCGTCACAGGAGCAGTGGTCCTTGCTCCTTCCTCCATTTCCCGACGCCCAGACGAAAACAGAGCCGAGGCCTCTCCGCCCCTGTTCACAAACAGAAGAAGTTAAATGAGGGAAGACAAGCATCACGGACTCTAGCTGATCAGAAGATGAAAATCAACAGGCTGGATTCAATATTTGCAGGAGGGGTGTGAGGCTATTTTACTAACATGCTGGGTTTAAGCTGATTTTTGAGGTAAGAGGAGTTACTTTTAGAAACTGAAATAATCCGATGCGGTGTACACCACACAGACTATCGTTAATAACACTGTATTGTATATTTGAAAGGTGCTAAGAAAGTAGGTCTTAAAAGTTCTCATCACAAGAAAAAAAAATTTGTAACTATGTGGGGTGATGGCTGTTAAGCAGACTCACTGTGGTGATCATTTCACAACATATACAAATATCCAATCACTAAAGTTGTACACTTGAAATATAATGTTATATGTCAATTATATCCTAATTAAAAAAAGAAACTAAAATAACTCCCTTCACGCGATGTAGTCATAGAAGTAACAAGAGCACCAATGATGACGATAATAAGGGCTGCATTTATTAGGTACCTACCATGGACCAAGCACAATTCTAAATGTGTTACAGGAATTGGACTGAATTCTTCCAACAATACTGTGAGAATCATACACTGTCTTGTCCCCATCGTACAGATGAAGAATTGAGGCACAGAAGTTAAGTAATGTTCCTAAGGTCATACAGCTAGTAAGCGTAGTCAGTGGAAGAACAAAGTCTGAACCCAGACAGACCCGAGAGCTGTAACATTGTTAGTTGTAATCACTGTAGTCAAAATACTGCTTTAAATCTTTACATCCCCATGAAGTGGGAGCTATTGGGCTCCTGCATCTGACAGATGAGGAACACGAGGTGTAGAGAGGTTAGTATTCATCCTGAGATCACATCATCAGCGGGGGGCAGAATCAGGTACCATACCCTTCCTTTTAGAGCTGTGCCTCCCCTAAGCATGGGGTGGACACTTATCACTGAGGGATGTGAATGGGGGCTACCAGAAATAAAAAGATTTCAAGATCAAATATGTTTGGGAAACTCTAAGTTAAAATTAAACAGGTTTGCTTATTGCAGAACTTCTAAGAGTCTTTAATAAGTGGCTTCTCATTGCAAAACTCTAAGAGGGGGCACAATCTGAAGTAATTTCCAAACATATTTGACTATGGATACCTTTTTCAGCCAGGTCTATAAAGTTTTCCTTATACGGCTAGGAGATGGAGGCACATTCTTTGTGCCAAAACTTGGCATAACCTAAAAGATTTTCCTAAGGTCACAAAATAATCAAGCAGCAGCTAAGCAGAACATAGCTATATTGAAGCATAGTGACTATTTGGTTCTAAAGATGAGGTCTTTGGGAGAAAACTAGAGAAATAAGCCAAAGCGAAGAGTATTTCTGGGAATAGTTATAGCTGAGTCCCTGAGATTTTACCATTTTAAAACTAGAAGGCACACTGGAGGACACTTAGGCCAAATCTATCATTTTATAATTAGGAAGTAAGTACCAAAGTCACAAGGCTGGTGGTGGCTGAACCTCTTCCTCCCTTTCATGGCCTAACTTTCTGGTCTCAGGTGGAGAGAAAAGTATTTGAAATGTTGTCTTGGAATTTCTGGAAAAAGAGCCTAGGGAAGAGAGACAACAAATAATCTGGAGTATCCGTGATAAACTCTCCCTGACCCCGAATCCTCAAGGAACAGAATATTTATGACATGATTTGACTGACCTGAGCATGGATTTCCTTTTTTCCTTCAATGTGGAAAAATGCAATATAATCACACAGGAATGGGAAAAACTCATGAAGAGAGAGAGGGAGAAACTTATGGAAGCTACTGCCACTAGACAAGCTGGACCTGGTTTATCATCCCTCAGTTTCCCATCAAAATATTCATGAAACATAGAGAAGGAGGCAAAAATCACCAAGCCATTATAAACTAGAGATTTTGTCCAATACCCTGTCAATGTCTGGAAGGAGTTACTCCTCACTATGGTACGGATGGCCAGATTGAAAAACTCTAGTGACTGACTCATATCTAGACCTCAGAAACAGTACATCATAGCCAGAGAAGAAGGAAGAAGGTTCTAATTCACCATCAATATATGCCCTCTCTATTACACACTGAGGGGCTGTATTATGGGCAAAAAGCCTGGTCACATCAGAGCCTTACCTAACAGGTGAACAGAACAAATGAGACAATGCAAAAACCCACCTTGTTTAAACAGCACTGTAACAGACAGTAGATTAAGAACCACAAAACAATGAAAAAGCACATATGGCACAATTATATTTGCGTATCTATGTAAAATTATGACTTTGTGGCTATGTATAAAATTCAATGAAAAGATCTTTAAAAATGAATTCAGTTTTTAAAGAATTTTTTTTTTCTGATTTATCTCCCAAAATCCCCCAGGTACATAGTTGTATATCTTAGCTGCAGGTCCTTCTAGTTGTGGTATGTGGGATGCCACCTCAGCATGACTTGACGAGCTGTGCCATGTCTGCGCCCAGGATCCGAACTGGCGAAACCCTGGGCTGCCGCAGCGGAGCGCGCAAACTTAACCACTCGGCCATGGGGCCGGCCCCTAAAGAATATGTAATAAGAAAATATTCAGAAGGTACTTTTATGTTCATGATGTAGTTATAAATATAGGACACAAAATGACACAGCGTGGTCTCAGTCTAGAAAAAAACGTAATTGTGTGCGTGTGAAGAAACTAATGTGCGTAAAGTTATACGCATGGAGCTACCATAAAGTGACAATGTAACAGAACTTATCCTCTTTGGTAAGACTTGGAAAGACTTTTATTTTCTTTTTCATACCATCCTTCTTCACCATGTATGATTTTTATAAACAGAAACAAACACATTTATTCCTCTGTTAAGAGGGAAAACACAAAGCCAATTCCTAAGAAAGAGCTTTTACTTTATGATCAAGAGGAGTTTTACCCAGATAAGGTCCATTGTGCACTAAAAACAACAGAGGCTAACATTTATAGAAAGTTCCTACACACTGTCCAAACATTATTCTACACAACTCCAGTCTATTATCATCATTTTACGGAAGAGCAAACTAGGGCTCAGAAATGCGCACTAATGCCAGAGCCAGAACTAGAAATCCAAAAGGAGCTGAAGCCTGAGCCCTTAATCCTTCCTTGCAAGTCTTCTTTTGGGCAAAAAGAGGGCTAGAGGTTGTTGTGCTATTTTAGCCAAATCTCTAGAGTCTGCATTGAAGCTTGGCATTAGGATCTAAGAGCAGACCAGCCTCCAAGTTCTCCCCAGAGTCGGTGGCAAGATTAGAACGATAAAGAAAGGATGCATGCATGGTCTTGAGCATCCTCATGGGGAAGGACATAGGTTCTGATGCAAAATTCCTCTTGGAAATCCCAACCTGACAAGGGCTGCCTCAGAAGTAGGACTACAAATCTTTCTATTCTGGCAGCATCCACAGATGACACCACTGCAGAGGAATGATGACATTGCTAGGAGGTCCTTTGGAGATTCACTGGGTTGAAAGAATGGTCGGTTGGCAGGACAGTGGGTTGCCGCTGCCTGAAAATGTCCCTTCTAGACAGAGATGACATCGTCTATCAAATAGATAATTTGAGGGAATTGTTTTATAACCGGGCATGGTGAAGGGAAACTCCAAAGGACAGTATGGGGTCAATAACCACTCTCATCCCCCCAGGCCTGAAGGGAGCTGAGGAGAGGAGAATCACTGGAACTGAAGACACAAGGGCTAAAAGGAGTTGAGAATTGGTCAGGGGACACACCAACCCATGTTGGCCCTGCAGGGACGGGGGCAGGGGAATATGTACTGAGTGAGACCCCAGTCTCCTCCTCCCTGTCTTCCCTTTCTTGCCAGTGTATCCCACTGGCTGAACTCTGCCAGGAGCCAGAGGACCACAGGAGCCATAGAGATCAGTATCCCTGAGCACCAAGCTTGTGGAGAGAAGGGGAGAGGGGATCTGGAGGGTTGAATGGGAGACACTGGCATCACCCTTAAGGTGTGTTATGGACTGAATTGTGTCCCCCCCAAATTCAGATGTTGATGCTGTAACATCCAATGTGACTGTATTTGAAGGTAGGGCCTTTGAGGAGATAATTAAGGTTAAATGAGGTTATAAGTGTGGGTGGGGCCCTAATCTGAGAGCACTGGTGTCTTTATAAGAAGAGGAAGAGACACTAGGAGTGTGTGCACAAAGGAAAGGCCATGTGAAAACACGAGAAGGCTGCTGTGTGCAACCTGAGGAGAGAGGCCTCACCAGAACCCGACTCTGCAGGCACCTGGATCGTGGACTTCCAGACTTCTAGCCTCCAGACTGTGAGAAAATACACTTCAGTTGTTTAAGCCACCCACATCTGTGGTATTCTGTTATGGCAGGCCGAGCTGATACGAGGTGAGAGGGGGCGACCAAGGATGACCCGCTCCCACAGTGGCTATAGAATACACAGATGCTGCCAACACTCTGTCCACGAGGCAATCCCACCTTTATGCTCGTGTGTATGGTTTATGATTAAAGTCCCAGGAAAACAGAGACTGAAAGTGTGGGCTGAAAATGTCATTAAGACAGCTGCTGAAGCTCTATGGGGGTAATCTGAAACTATTAGCAGTTCAAAGGTTTATTTACTACAGAGGCACAGAGATTTTCATTAGTGTGCAAATATTCAGAAAAACACAACATGTGGTAAAAAAAAAAATCTGGACATTTCTCCAAAATTCAGAGTTATTTAAGAATTAAATCTTAATGTGGGATGCGGGGAGAAGGGAAGGTGAGCAAACGTTATAAAGAGAAAAGAATCTTGAGACACATTTTCCTAAAGTGTAGGAAGCGACGCCATTTTCTAGTTCGGTAAAGTATTGTGATTGCAAATGGTTATTTAAATATGGCTTTGGATGAGAAAAGAAGAAAAAAATCCTCCAATTTAATTGAGTACTAAGCTAAAAGTTAGTAAACTTAAGGCGAAGTATATTGTGAAATCCACACAGGACCCATTCGACCAAACTCTAAATATTCTCATTCGTTGTGTATCTAATTGTGCATGTGTTTCTTCTCACGTATGCCCTATAAAAATCAATTTATAATACCCCATAAGCATTATTTTTAAAGGCTGGAAAGGAATTAGATTTTCTTGTGGTTCAGGAGGTCAGAAAAAGCTACTTTATGCTGGATTGCCAATTAAATCGTACACCCCAAGCCAGGTTTTGAGAGCTATAGAGTTTGATGGAACTAAGTATCTTTCTTTAAAATAGTGTGATAATTTTTCAGCGAATGCAGTTGGATTTTATTTGGTATTTTAATATTATGTTCTTCTCCCATATTGCTTAGAAAGTATTCTTAAGGGGGCATGAATAAGTGACCAGAGACTTCTTACAATACAAAAAACGTGGCTGGACACTGTGCTAGGTGCTTTCACATATATTAGTTAATTAGAGCAATACCAGCAAGTTAGATATGCATTTTTACAGATTAGGAAACTGAGTGACAGTAAGTAACATGCATGCTATCATATAACAAGAATGTGGTGGCGACAGGACATGCGGACCCCAACAGGTCTCATCAGAATCTACATATCTCTACATGTTGACATGAAGAGACACAATAAAACAACTTTAGGACACGGCGCTGTCATTTATCTGTGATGTCTTGTAAGCACAGCCTGAATACCCAGTTTACCAAAGCCCCTCACTGCGCCTCTCCCCATCTTTTTTTAATATTCCTCCTCTCAGCGAGAAGAGAGCACAGCCTTCTATGGAAGCTCTTCCATACACAGTTCACAAAGTGGCTTCAGGCTGGAAGAGGTTGGAGAAAGACCAGGACACCTCGAACTATTCGGTAGCCAAGATATGAAGAGAGAACTGTTCATCTTTTTAGAGCTCAAGGACATTCTGACTGGCATTTCCAAAATAAATCTTGTTCTTTAACGGAGCAGGGTTCATTGAAAGGAACAGGTCTGTCTAGAAATGTAAGGCAAAACAACAAACTTTGGAAAGGTCTCTGTAGCGCTCGCACAAAATGTTTGTTCCAGAATTCTAAAATATATATTGCTTTTTAAAGCAATACTTAACTCTTTGAATCATTATCACCAATAGGACAGATGATTCACATGAAAACGAAGGCTTCTGGAACGTAACCTGAGAAGTAATCTGAAAAGAAATATCATCCAAGGCAGAAAACACATCAGGAGCAGTTGGTCATGCTGTGCCCAATGCCTTGGAGATGACACTGCTGTAACTTGGTGGGAGAAAGTCTTCTCTGGGAAGGCACCAAGAGAATGTAGTCATGCTACAGATGTCATAAACCATCTTTGGGAAAGGCTAAAGCCTAAACTTCTTTCCTTTTTTCGTTTTTTGGTGAGCTAACATCCATTGGCGATCTTCCTCTTTTTTCGCTTGAGGAAAATTAGCCCTGAGCTAACATCTATGCCAGTCTTCCTCTATTTTGCATGTGGGATGCTGCCCCAGCATGGCTTGATGAGTGGTGTGTAGGTGTGTGCCCAGGATCTGAACCCAAAACCCCAGGCCACTAAAGCTGAGCACATCGACTTAACCAACTACACCACCAGGCTGGCCCCTATTCTTATTTCTTCCATCAGTTCATTTGGGCAAGATGGGCATGGGGGTAGGGAAATTAATTACATGAGACAGAATCAGACCCAGAGAGTAAAGTGGGCCACTCCTCACCAAAACCCAAGGGAATCGAATGGGACAGACATGAGATGCTTTTAAACAAGTCAAAGAAGGAGACGTGATCTCTGAAGGTTAGGATTCTGGAGGATTAGTGTTACTTTTGTCAAGAACAATCTTACGACAAAATGTTAACTTTGTTGGGCCACAGTACCCTCATCCAGAAAGTAAGCATGCATAACTCTTATTTTTACAACCTACTCCAAAAGTTGGAAAGTCCAAAATAAAGAGAACTGGGCGCTGGCCCCGGGGCCAAGTGGTTAAAGTTCTGCAAGCCACGTTTTAGTGGCCTGGGTTCGCAGGTTCAGATCCTGGGCACGGACCTACTCCACTCATCAGCCATGCTACTGAGGGATCCCACATACAAAATAGAGGAATATTGGCATAGATGTTAGCTCAGGGCTAATTTTCCTCAAGCAAAAAAAGAGGAAGATCACCAATGGATGTTAGCTCAGGGTGAACCTTCCTCACCAAAAAAAAAAAAAAGTACAGCCGGCCCTCCGTATCTGTAGACGCGAAACCGGCGGACACTGAGGGCCAACTGCATTCATTGCACTATGTCATCTTATATGTAGGGGACTTGAGCACCTGAGGATTTGGTGTCCCCAGGGGTTCCTGGAACCAACCCCCTCTGGATACCGAGGGACAACTGTGTACAGGTTTCACTGGATTCAAATCCTACTTTCAGAATATTTAATTTCGTCCTCTCAGAATTACTAAGGTAAACAGAGGGACTACTTTAAGTATTTTTAAACCAAACTGTCTTTGATTATGGTTTGTTTGGTGATTTGAGTGCAGCCAACAGCTCAGTAATTCCACCCCTTTCCAAGCAAAAATTCTAGGATTGAAAATGCTTAACAATGGAAAGCAACAGCTTCCCAAACACGATTTCAACAGGTAGCCAACAAACACAAGAGTGTCTCCACCAACACCTACCAATGTTTGGCCTTCCCATGGCGCCCCAGTGCCTGCCCCTCCCAGTGTTCTCAATCCTTCCATCCCTGTATTAGGGTGTCTGCCCCGTGAACTGCCCATGTAGCATGAAATCAGATTTAGAGGAAGGACTGTCTAAACATCCACAGACTGACTTACAAAAATATACTTTCCTGGAGTGTATTTACCGTTCTCATTCTATGCTACTTAGCCTATCAAAGAGTGGTTGATGACAGAAAAAGATTGAAAATACAAATGCAGTTTTTTTTTTTTAAAGTACTAAAAGTGAGACAAAGAAGGCTTTTGTGAATGGTAACCTATTTCTCCCCATTTTTGTCTTCCTGCCTTTTCTCATGTGACATGCCTTCACTCCCTCCTCTTCTTCCCTATCTCAACATCCTCCATCTTTTCCAGCCCACATCAGGTTTTCTGTATTCTAGTTTGCTGTGTACACAACGGGAAGCTAGGCCGTGCATATTAAGCAATTTTTTATATTCTGTGGACTTTTTAATGATACACTGAAAATATTAGATGCAGTTATTAGCGATATTAATTCCACCACACACAAATGAAAATCCATTTTATATGCTTCCCAAGTACACCAAATGCAGTCGACTTCAATTTTAAAGGGCCAGAGAGCCCAATACTGATTATGGGATCAGCTGCTGGCGATGAAGTTGCAAGCATTTCTGGTAAAATGACCAACTTTTAAATGCCGCTAATAACCACATTTAGGGGCTTTTCAAGATATTATTCATATTCTAGTACATGAATGGGCAGCATGATATACTGAATTCAGGGAACCTAAAGGTGACTTTAGCTCAGTGTCCTAAAAGGACATTTGGAGTAATATGGCCAAAGATTAGTAAATAGTATTTAAGAATCAACTTTACACAGTAAATCAATGCTGCAAACAGAGAACTCTCCCAGACTTGGGTTCCAAGTAAAAAGCTACTTTTATGTTTATTGTGTGAATAGAAAGAAAAAAAGCCCAAATGGAGTTGATTATTCACCGTATCAGCCAGAATATCAATTCGGTAGAGCATCAACTCAGCAAAAGCTTGGTAGAATCAATCCTGTCATCAGAGCTGCCTTCTCTTTGGAAGGGTTGACATGTGGGCTTGTACACATAATACACCTTCTTATACTTTATCGCCAAAGCGCAAATGGTGTGACCCGTGAATCCCGACAGCAGTATTCCAACAGTGTAGATTTCTTCTACTTTGTTTATTTTTAAAGTATAACTGGAAGAAGAAAATCAGTCTTTCATGGAGAAAGAGTACAGAATATCTAGGAGGAAATAAAAACCAGGTGTGTTTACTGACGGAAATAAATATGCTTTTAAGCAAAGAATTTTATTCCTATTAACCTTTAGATATTCTGTACATTTAGGAACTTTACATAATAAAAACTTAGGGCCAAATAACATGCTGTGGATATTATTTAAAGCTGGATACATAAGAGGTTCACTCAGTGAAATTTTAAATTTCTACAAGAGGAAACTAAGAAAATAAAGTTAGTAGAGCCAATCAGTGGAAGGCTAGGACCAGACGGATTCAGCCTCACCTCAAGCAAAGCTGATCCCCACTGACCAGTCCTGACTTTGGGTGTTCCCCAAAATGCTTAACAACATGGTGCAGGGGAATACTGCTTAACAATAGTGGATTAGAGCAAATAAAACACCCAAGCCCTCCCCGCCCCCCACCTTATCTCATTTACCAAGTCAACAATTCCAAAATAACTGTCCACTTTTAACGGTCTACCTATGATGAAATCATCTCCCCCATTTTTTCTCAGATCTTGTTTTCCTAATCTGACTCATTGAAGCCTCAGCAAGACTCAGGTTATTATTTACTTCTGAGCCCTCCCACAGTCCTCCAAGCTTTGAGCCCTGTCTGAGTGTTTTCTCAGGGCCTGGGGACTGCTGACACTGGTCAGGAGGAGGCGCATGGAGATTAGGTTTCTCATTTCCTCATTCCAAGCAGCTAAAAAGGTACGTGTGGCTCTCATATGCTCTCTACAATAATCACAGTCAATACTTAGCGGCACCAACGCAGCTGTTTTGGGTACATCCACCACCCCAGCATTCCCATCTAGGGGAGGAGAAGAGCCTTTCTCATACCTGCCAAAAGTTGCTACATCTTGGACCATCCCAGAGCACAGGCAAAACCATACTCAAGACTTGCAGCAGAGCCAGGTTCATGACATGGAGAAGGACATTTCCAATATTAACATTAATTACCTATTTTGAAACTGCCCAGAAAGAAGCTATCACACCTTTAAATTTACATTGAAGGAGTAGAATTTGGAAAATTCGTTTCGTAGAGAATAAAAACATTTACTATCAACAGGGGTCGGAAAGGAATTTACTGTAAATGTTTGGAAAGGCGTTGAAAGGAGGATGGAGGGGTACTCCAGCAAGAACAAAGAGTTGATACTCTACGTTAGCTCTGGGTTACAGAAGGCCTCACTGTGGACTGGTTCCAAGTGCTGGCTCAACTCTGAAAGGGGAAGGAAGTGGCCCCTCTCTGAAGCCCACCATGGGGCTTGAATGTCACAGGCCGCTCACTCATGGAGCAAGAAACTTGACCTTCTGTGAAGTAGCTCATAACATTTCTGAAATAGAGTAAATCGACCCTCTACAATTTTCCCCCCATAAACACAATCCTGACTTCAATTAAAGCAAATCACACTTTTGGAAAAATTACAGTTGATATTAGGCTTATATTATTTACAATACTTGGTGATGGAGACTCTGAGGTCCTTAAAGATGCACCGAATGTGGCCCTTCCTCAGAGGAGGAGATCTGCAGTTGGACTGAGCACCTTCTGTGTAAGATCTTAGTCAGTCTTCGTGATGGCTCTATAAAGTAAGTATTATCATAGCCTTTTTGCAGGGAAATGGAAGTCCTAAGAACTTAGCAACCTGTCCCAGGTCAAAAAGCTAGAGAAATCAAACTGAGATTTCAACCCAGGTCTCTGTGACTTTAAGGCCAGTTCTCTCTACATCCTCACAGACGGCATCCAGGGATAAAGAGAAAGAGACAATATAAAGAAGTTCAGAACAAGCCAAATCAGCCGCCTGGATGCTAAATTCTCCAGGAGTCCAGAGAAGAGAGGTCCTGTTGCACTGTTCACTTTCATGACCATCATTACAGCTGCCGGCGACTCAGAGCTGTGTGCAGAGACGGGCCCATGTGAAACATTCGACAGGAGCGAATACCACAGAGCATGCTGGCAAAGAGCATAGGCTTTGCAAGAAGACAGAACCAAGTCTGAATCACAGTCACACTTCTTAATGGCTAGGTTACCTACTTTGCCAAGATTTAGTTTCCAAATCTATAAACTGAGTGAGGTCCTATGAGGATCATCTCTATGTCTAACTCAAGTGGCTAATTAATTAATTAATAATCATCATGATGTTTGCAATCCTGAACATTAAGTTTGATTGTTTCATCTTAAAGATGAGGACTGTAGGCTCAGGTTAAGTGAAAAAAATCTGCTATTAATGCCAGATAGACTTATAAATCATTTGATGTTGTCAACTCAGTTCAATTTATCCTTGTTTATCACACAGGGGCCTTTCTTTTCCGGTTACTGCTGTGTTTTGTTGAAGGAAATTGATGTGTCCTCCCTGTCAGCATTCTCAAATCTATGCTTAGAATCACAGAAACTCAGGATTGGTGTGGACCTTAACTTGACCTAATCCAATATCTGTATGATTTTGTATCCTCCCTAGAACAGGAACTCCAGACTATACTAGAATGACTCCTGTGATAAGGACTTCACTCACCCGCCAGTGGTCCAGTAGTCCTCATAAATAGAACAAAACAAATTAAAAGAAAAAGAGGACTGTTATTGATATCTGGTTAATCCATGAGTAGAACAGAGGGAATGAGAAGGGAATTTGCAAGTTAGTATAAACTACCCACGGGGTTAATAATGAATCTCTAAACTAAAACCGAAAACAAAGTGATAGTAAGTATTTGTTTGACATTTACACCTATACTAGGCTAGAACACATCTGTGCTCCTCTCCATAAAAATGCATCACGATTCACAATAACACACAAATCTAAATCTGATCCTTGGATATCAGACAACTTTGTGACGATTATAGAATGTGAGGCTGCATATGTATTTGTGAAAGACACATTGCTTTGTTTCCAAAATGGATAATCTTACATCGGGTCCACTCAGCAAGTCATTTTTGAGTTTTGTTAAAACTCTAAGACAGAGTTCCACCAGGATATAGTTAGATCCGACAGGAAGATTTTTAAAACAAACCCCAGTTAAAGTCAATTTTCATTAAGCGGAACCAATACTAAATAAGCTGCCTTGTCTATCTTTGCCTACCCATGTATCTTTCAAAAGTTTTACAACATTTGCCAATTAATTTAACAGCAATGTGTCATTTATTAAAATGCAAACTGGTACCAATCCTGCTACAGCTGGGTATATATATCTGATAAAAACATATCCCTCCCAAATGGAACTGGTTAACTTTATTATGATTATTACTACTGCTTTTACTATACAAGCTTGTTATACCTCTTCTCTCCCCTCTTGGTGAGCATATGCCTTTAATTTAAGGGTAGAGAAATGTGTGTGCGCACATGCATGTATAGAAGAGACAACGTGTGATTGTAAAGCAACATTGTGCTTTCAGCAAATATTCCAAACATCCAATCAGTTGTAAAATCTGGCAAATCAAAAAGAAATTGATGATGTGAAGGGGATATCGCAATCAGAGACTCAACAGCCAGGCTGTGCCCATAGACGTTCATCAAATGTTCTGCTTTCCATCTGGACCCCTGAACGGAAGAGTATAGGAGGATGGGATGAAGGCCACCGTTCCCACAGGGAGATTAGGGCCCAACGATTCTGATTTTGCTGACTTTGTTCCTCATCCTTGACGCTGGTTCTGTCATAAACTCATCGGAATGCCTTAATTGATAATCCCAAAGCTTTAAAAGCTAAAAGAAAAACAATCTGGAATTGAAAGTTTACTTGTAGATAAAATGGCAAAGCAAACTCTATAAGCTGTGCTCCTACGGTATCTACAATGAGCTGCATGATTTCTTCAGATAAAGATGAAAATAAATGCCAGACCAGTGCTTGGGCTGTATTGGGGACTTCAGAAATATTTCTTGAGTAAAATAATTAAGGAAGTACTGGTAACCTTCATGTAGGGTTTTCTGATTGCGGAAAAAGGAAAAGATTTGACTCCAAGTTTTTTTGCTCATTTTCTAAAGGATATTTTTAAACACACTTGTCAGGAAATTGTGAAATGCATTAGACGCCTGCTGATGAATATCAAATGCACCAAGTATTGTTAAAGTTTAATAATCCAAATGGGGCAAAAAAGATGATTCCAAGGCAACTAGACTGAACACATGAGTCTTGTTATTGTGTGCTGGGTAGTCTGTCCTTACTGCCTACCAGATTCTATTCACTGAAGGGACTTGTTTGTTTGCACTTTATTTAGAACGTTTATTCATCATTATGTGGTGAGCTCCTTAAAGACAAGTACTGAGTGTTATTCATCTTTCACTACCCCCTAGAAAAGTGCTTGGAATATTACCACCATGCAGAGAATGTCTCCTGAATGCAATCAGGAATGAATGAATGAATAAACAGTCTATCAAAGAAAACCTGAGGCAATTAGCTTCTTATTCTGACATCAAACCTCAGGTCACCTATATCTGAAACACTATCAACTGACTCACTCATTTTACAAAATCATTCTCCGATTTAGAACTGCCTGGGTGGATAAAGCCAAGAGCTCCCCCTGAGGGAAGGCTTCGCCAGTCATACCACGGAGCCAGGTCAAAGGATCATCACGGAAAGTGGGATCATGTCAGTTTGAATGACAGAAATTTTTAAATTGTCCTTTCCTAAGATGATATGTAAGATTTCGATTCTGAGACCCCTGGCAAAATTGTGAGAGATCTTAGATGTCCTCCTCGGAAGCTTAGAATGTTCCCTTGCTCATAGGGAGCAGTGATGAGCTTTAAAGAGAAGACAAATGACAAGATTTACACATAAAAAATACTTCTTTGGCTTCAGTGTTCATGCTGAATTGAAAGTTGAAGCTCAAGCTGGGAGGATGAAATTTTGGAAGTAAGCTATTGCTGAAGTCTATATAAGGGATGTTGGTTCTGACTGAGAGGGAAAGATAGCAGATTCCATAGACTTTTAGGAAGCAGTACAGGAAAGAAAGACTTACTGGATGACTAGGGTGAGGAAAGAAGAAATTACAGGTTAGAGGAAGGGAGACTGGGTGAACAGCAGTGACATCAACAGGTAAAGAAATACATAAATGTTGGCAAAAATGACTCAACCACTAAAATTATTTCTGGTTCTAACATTCTGACTCTAAAGGTCTAAGGAATTTAGCTGCATTTTCATGAAGTAGTTCCAAAGAATTTAAAATGAAATTAAATTGAACAGCAATCAAAAAAGTGAAAATAAAAGCTTCTGTGTGATTAAAAGTTTAAAACATTAAATAAAGTTAAACACATCTCTTTACTACAGGACTTCTCAGAACCTTTAATATGCTTTTAAATGTCCAAAGGGAGCATATAATAAACGATGTTTCTAAGTGTATTTGACAGCAAAACCCCTCTACCCCTCCTCCTTTTTTTAGCATTTTATTAATTAGTATTTTACGAAATAAACTTTAAAAAATATTCTCTTGGATATTTTGTCCCATTTATTTTGGCCATTCCTTAATAATAACCTTAAGATTATACACTTACCTTCCCTAAGGATCATTTAACAATATGAAATTGATTAAACTCAGAGATTTCAAACAATCAAGACTTTTTACAGTATTTTGCATGATTAATCAATATTTCACTTTTATTACTCTTGCTTTTTCAGTGGTGATAATGATTCAGATTCATAACATAATTAGAAACTTTACTATGTTCCAGGAACTCTGCTGAGTATTTCTCAGGCATTAATCATACGATCCTCACAATAGTCCTATAAACTAATTACTAGTATTTAGCTCCATTTTATAGAGGAACAAACTGATCCTCAGAGAGGCTAATTAACTTGAACAAAGAAAGAAAGTATTGGAACCCACTGGAGAGTCTGAATCCAGTGTTTGAGTACATTAATCACCAGACTATACCATGTATGTTAATAACTCATTTCCAAACTATTAAACAAAAACAATGTGCGATCCTTCAGTAAATTCACTCGGTATATGCAGCAAAACAGCATGGAAGTCATTCACACATTGACTCATACATGTATTCACTCACCCACTACACAGACACTGTTTGGGGTACTTGGGATACAGGAGAGAACAAAACTGTCAAACTCTGGGCCTTTATGGAGGAGACAGTTAATCAACAAGGTCAGTCACGTGTCGCTAAATGACAGGGATACATTCTGAGAAATGTGTCTTTAGGTGATTTTACCATTGTGCAAAAATCAGTGTACTTACACAAACCTAGATGGTATAGCCTACTACACACCCAGGCTCTATGCTACTAATCTTACGGGACCACTGTTGTATATGTGGCCTGTTGTTGACTGAAACATCATTATGCAGTGCATGACTGTAAATATAATAAATAGAAGGAGGGATGATAATTGCCAAATGGGTTCTGAAAGTTTGGAGTATATGTGTGTTATATTGTCTATGGGAAGAAGCAAGCAGGCCGCCTTGTTAGCACAAAGTTAGAGGAGAGCTCAGAGAAGCGCACTGGGTTTCACACACGGAGGTCACTGTGACCTTGACAGGAACAACTTCAGTGGAGTGATGGGGCAGAGTCCTGATTTAGTGGTTTCAAGAGATGACGGGAAAAATCAGCTTGTAGAGGGCAAGTATGGACAATGGTTTCAAGGACTTTTGTTCTAAAGAGAAAATGAGAAAGGAGGTGGTAAATGGAAGGAGACAAAGAGACAAGACAGGGATTCTTCTAACTGTTGAGATAGGGGGATTAACAGTACGAAGATATGTAGAAGGCAATAATACAATTGAGAGGGAAATTCTGATGATGAAAGAAAAGAGAATTGATGGAGCCATGTCTTTCATGAGGTGAGAAGGGGTGGGGTCCAGTGAAGAAATGGAGGAGGTTCACTTAGGTAGAAGATGAGCGATTAATTCACCACAGTAACAGGAGAAAAGCCAAAGTATGTGTTCAGAGATGAAGGCAAGACATCAGATGGGCCAAACAAAACAGAACATGTAAAAGAATTAATTAGATTTCTTTGAGGCCCACATTCTGACTTCTTTAGCTATGCTGAATATCTGTTTTCTGTAAAAGTGGGGAGAACAGTATCAGTCTTATGAGATTATTGTGAAGATTAAAAGTTACCTATTTTAGGGCTTAGAAGAGTGATGACAGTATAACAGACTGGCAAATGTTAAATGTTGCATCGTCATCATCATCATCATTACTTGTATGCAGTCCAAATTATATACCCCCAATTCTTGCATTTAATGTTATAGCTCCTTTGCATCAAATAAAATGGAATCTTTGGTAGAAAGAGCAAGCTGTCAATTGTGACATGATTTGTTCAACATAGTTTAATGCAATTTTTGCACATTAATTCTTAACGGGCTATAAATTGAATCAATTTTGATTTTGTTAAAACAGTGTTACATGCTATTGAGCCAAATCCTTATTTTAAACAAATAGGGAGCATTCTTAAATCCAATATTTGCTATGTTTTTTGATTAGTAAATGGAAGGAATGGATACAATCAATACTTGGACTCCCTGAGCAAAATTTATTTCTTTCCTTTGTGAAAATCTTTCTTGATTCTTAGGCTTCTCTTTCTTGTTACCAGTCTCTCTAGCTGTCGTAACATTGTTGCCCTCCTAGTCCCATTCATCATCAACTCTTTCTTGGACCATTTCAATCTTCCACTCTTGCCTCTTCATCTCTCACCCACATACAGTCCATTCTCACAGCAGTGACCTTTCAAAATTGTGTATCTCATCAGGCCACTACTCTGCTGAAAACCTCCAGTGGATTTCTGTAACAGATCAAAACGCAAACAGCCTCACAGTTTAGAGACACTGCTGAGCTGGCTGGCCCCTGCCTACCTCTCCAGCACATCTCCTACTGCCTGCATTCTGTTCACGTTGCTCCCAACGCCCTAGCATTCTGTTCTAGGAATACACCCAAATCATTCTCCTCTTGGGATGCTTTACTCTTGCTGTTCCTTTTGCACAGAACATTCCTCCCACATTTCTCCCCCTACTGGCTTCTTATCATTTATATCCCTCCTCACGTATCAACTCCTCAAAGAGGACTCGTTGTCCTCTCTAACTAAAGCAATTCTGTCCGCCCCCAGTCATTGTTCTATTTCATTCATAACGCTTATCCTTAGCTCAGATTGTCTTGTTTCTATGCGTGTTTGTTTCCTGTCTTGTTGCTAGAATGTAGGGACGTTTATGTATTACATATAAGACTTAGATGTCTTCTTCACTCCTTTACAGTATATAGAAAGTGGGAATTCACTAAGTTTAACAGAAAGAATAAATAAAGTCCAATTCCTGTATTTTTGTAGACGATGTAGTTAAAATATGAATAAACCAGAAAGACTTTAGGCTGCCACCTGGACTTTCACTCCCAGCTACCTGAAGGAATTATTTTATTAGTCACTTATTCCTTCATTCTTTAAATCACTCAGCCAAAAAATCAGTTATTTCTTTCTTTGCTGTGCTCTGTAATCTAACTTATTTTCTATATATTTGACAGTGTATATTATATAAAAAACAATCAGAATCATCTCAAAGAATATAAAATGTACTGTCTCACTTGATGCCTTATAACAGAAGAGTGAAAGGTTTCTTTTTCCTGCAAAAGACTATCTAATATGCTTTAAAAATATTAAATTATATATTCATAGATATTTAGAGAAACATCCCTTGGGAAAATATAGATTTAATTCATGACTACAAACATGGATAAAAGAAATGAATTTGTATATTGAGAGGTTATCTTGAAACTGAAGATGTGCTTTTAAGGGCAAGTGAAATTGAAGGCAAGTAGAGACATGGGAAGAACAAAGTAAGTAACATCACAGAACCATATTTTACCATATTATTTTTAATCTACCACTACAGGTAACCCAATGGAATTACCTAGAACTCTGCAGTGTGGAAATGGTAGAGAAGAGAAGGATGGAGAACTGAGGAAAAATGTAAAGTTTTTTGGAAGGACATGATCTCTTCTCTGAAAAAATTATCTATCTATCTATCTATCTATCTATCCGTATGTATACAAAACTTACTTATTGAGCACCTATTATATTCTAAGTATTCTGTCAATTGCTGTATATGCATCATCATCTCATTTAACACACGTAACAGCTCTGTAAGTAAGTACTATCATCACCCTATTTTAGATGAGGGAATGGAAGCAGAGAGGTAATCTGATCGACTTCAGTTCAGAGAGTAGTAAATGACAGATCCTGGACTCAACCCTACCCTAAATCTGAAGCCTGTGTGTATCAAACACATAAAAACTCTATCTTGATGATTTTATTACATTTAAATGGATCACCAATGCTTTTCCATAATTAGGTGTGCAATGCTAGGAGCCAGAGAATAATTTGTTTTCCTTAACAGTTATTTCTTTTGTTACCACCTCACCTCTAAAAGTAAATGATTTGTTTTAAAACTAAACTCCCTTTTTTCCAGATTAAAATCTTGAGAGCTCTTCAATGGAATAAATTATGGTATATCCATACTCCAAAAATTTTCGAAATATTAAAATAAATGAGTTCTATCCTTATGGACTGCCCCAGAAGGATGTCCTTGAAAACCTATTAGGTAAAAACAGCCATGTGCAGAGGCCATCGATCCCTGTTTGGTATATGAATGGGCACAGGAGTACCGAAAGATGGAGTCCAGACTCTTAACAGTGGTTATCTAGTTGGTGGGAAATCTATTTTTAACTTCATCTTTATAGTAGGATTTGTTATAATAAGTATGGGTTACTTTTGTCATTAATGATGAGTTTTAGAGTAAACTTTTTCAAAAGTATCTATTTCTAAATATAATCTTATATGTTTGAATAGCTATCTCAGATGATCATGTTTCTAATCTTAACCATTTTTTCCTTCAAAGCATAACATTTTTGTTTTCCACATTGAGTTTCCATTTAAGATTTCCATTGAATAAAAGATTCCCTAGCAAAAATAAATCTGAAAACAACTGGTTTCTATCAGATTCAATGACAGCTATTACATATGGGGCATTCTCTCTATATATGTACACCCACAAGGCTCTGTGCATTACTAATATACATATATTCTCACATTAATGAGAAATTCCAGATTGCTCTTTATTGTATTAAGAGCCCTACAAGAACAAGTCAAACATTAAATATGAACGAAGCTTGATGTATTTAACTTGAATGACCATTCTATTGATGGCACAGAGAGAGAGAACAGTAATCCGCAGGGCTTTGGTAATGAAACCACCTGATTACTTGGAGTGCATTCATTCGGCATTCAGGTATCTTGAAAGGAAAATTCTAGGCAATGATTTAAAACATCATCCTATAGTTTAAAAGGCCTCTAATGCAGCTGAAAATTGGCAGAGCTAGAAAGTATGTCTTAACCAAACCTGAGCTATGTTTTACTCAGGAAGTGCATACGAAACATGTGCCTAAGTGTTCCCCTCCAGTCTATTTCAGAAGGGCCAGGAGACTGCTTAGCTCAGTCTTCTGATTAAAGCTCTACACCAATCCCACAAAGGCAGAAGAATCATGATTATTTGTACTCCAGCTGCAACGTTACATGAATCAACTGCATGCATCCCACTGCTCCAAAGCTGGGCTGAATATAGAAGCACCCTGTGGTTAGCGTAATCTGTAGTAAATTAAATTAAATTCAACAAACGTTTACGAAGTACTCACTAGAGTTCAATATATGCTATGGGTTTTGCAAAGCCCATAAAGATGGGTAGAGCACAGGCTCTGCTCTCTAGGAACTTACGATTTAGTGAGGAGGATACCAGCAAAGCTAACACTGATCAAAAGCACAATATGATAAAGATTTTAGGGAACACCAGTAAGAATATAAAGTCGAGGAGGTACAGAGTGGGGACTGCATATACTTAATTCTAGTTTGGGCAGTGAGAAGGCTCCTGGGAAGAAGGGACATTTTAGCTGAGGCTTAATGGTCAATAGGATTTGGCTGTACAGTAGGAAATGGGAGTGGGACAGGGACTTGCAGGGAAAGCAGGATGTGCTGACGGATAGGAAGAGTGGCATATGCTTACATTACAAACAAGTAAAAAGAAATGAGGAAGCGGGGCCAGCCAGTGGCCTAGTGGTTAAATTTGGTATACGCTGCTTCAGCAACCTGGGTTCAGACCTACAGCACTTGTCTATCAGTGGCATGCTATGATGGTGGCTTATACACAAAAGAAAGGTAGATTGGCAAGAGATGTTGGCTCCGGGTGAATCTTCCTCAGCAAAAAAAAAGAGAAATAAAGAAAAAAAAAGAAATGAGGAAGAAAAGGGATCAGCTCAGATCATGATTAAGACGTATGCTTTAAATCACCCAAAGTTTCATTCACGAGTAAGAAAGAGAGAGGAGTCCCTTTTGGTGGAGTTTTCCTCCTTTCATGATTACAAGGATATAGCATCTTTATTTTTTATTTAATTAAAATAAGACAGAATTTTTTAAGATCTGTAGTCTAAAACAGACATTTTATTACATTAGATTCTGTGGTCAGTTTTTTGGAGAGGAGTGGTCAGTGAATTTTTTAGTGAAATCAAGAAAATGATGATCTGTTAAGCTGTCTGGTTAGGGAACTTGCAAGCCAGCATAAAAATAATATTGTCCTGGGACAGAGGGGGAACTAGGGAAGGAACTGCAGAAGGGAGATGCCCAGAAGGGCATTGTAGAATGATGTACCAACACCAAGCGGAGAGTTTCAACATCTCCACTTCTCAATCGCACACTCCCAAGAATTTACTTCTCCAAATGCAAGATTAACACATTAATGAAAATATTTCCTTTGAGCAGATCTAAGCACCCAAATATACCTCTTTTCTCGTCAGGGGAAGCGCTAGCTCTTAGTTCATTTGCACACCAGATAAAATACACAATCCCAAAGGTTCAGCACCTCTTGCCATTGACTCGTCTCCTGGCTCAGCCTATGAGCTCCATCCATTCCTCCAGAGTGGAGGATCAGAACCCAGAGTTTCGTAGACGGCTTCATATGATAATCATCACTGACTGGCATAATATGAGCCCAGGTGCTTTTGAAACCTACCATTCTAACGCCATTTTCAAAGGCTTGCCGGGTGAGTGGAGCTGGTCCATCCACGGTCTTGCCATCATCATCTGGGCCCCAGCTTGCACTGTAGATGTGCACGTGCTGGGGATTGAAGCTAACCGATTTCGCTTCAACCATGTCCGTCACATCTCCATCTAGCATTCGGACTCCTTCAAGAGAGAAGGGACGTAGCTCGATTAGAGGCTTTGCTATATAACCCCCAAACAGCCCAAGATATATTCCAGTGATAGCATTTTTTGGAGAAAGAATAAACTTCTAACCAACACTTGAGTATATTTTCCTCAGAAAAGGATAATGCAGACCTTTCCGAAGCTTTCCTGGGGAGAAAGGAAGTTACACTGCATGTAAAAGAGCAAAACTTATTTAAACTCTTTTTCACCCGCTACTTTTTTGTTTTTTTGAGGAAGATTAGCCCTGAGCTAACGGCTGCCAATCCTCCTCTTTTTGCTGAGGAAGACTGGCCCTGACCTAACATCCATGCCCATCTTCCTCTACTTTATATGTGGGACGCCTACCACAGCATGGCTTGCCAAGCAGTGCCATGTCCACACCCGGGATCCCAACCAGCGAACCCCAGGCCGCCAAAGCGGAACGTGGGCACTTAACCGCTGTGCCACTGGGCCGGCCCTATTCTCTTTTTCTAAGTTTCCACAATCTCTCCCTTCTCTTTATTCCTGTCTTAAAGTGAGTACTTGACAAAGAGAGCCTCAAGCAATCCATCTTCCCTAAATTTCTCTTCATTAGATAACTTGTGTTCATAATCGGTGCAAAACTTTCTGACCTCAGCAGTCTTACAAAATCTGGAAAGCTGCCAAGTTAGGTTGGTCTAATTTCCTCCATATTTAACATTATCTCCTAATCTGTAAGACTGATGGGAACTTACCATATTATTTTTTTGCCAAGTAATTTATAAGTCGAATAAGGGAGAACGTTCTCTGTGCATGTAACACATCAAATAATTCTCAAAGGGTTTTAGCAATGTGTAGTCATTAATCTTCATTTAAGTATATTTCCGCCAGACAGATAGGAATTTATTATTAACCTTAATTTGCAAAAATGGACAGTAAGATACTAAAAAATAAATTATACATCCAATGTTAGGCTTTCCTTTTTTCCTTTTACTTTGGAGACTCACAATAATAAAACATCTAATTGTTAAGTAAACATCTCTCTCCTTCAGCTTAAGCTAAATACCATCACTGAGATATTATATTATTTTAAAATTATATCTTTAGAGCCCAAATTTACTCCTTAGGAAAACCTAGTTATCTAGTAGGATTTCAAGTTTTTATTGGTCACCAATAAATGGGGTTAAATAATAAAACCCCAAATCAGGCAACTTTAGATACTATGTGGTTTGAAGTGGGAATTCTGATAGAAAATAAAAATACTCTTGAAGGAACTATATCTTCTTTATGCTTTCAAAAATATGTTTACCTTTTAATGACAAAACTAAAAAACACCGAAAAAACAGAAAGAATGACAACGAATCGATATAGCCAGTACTCAACAACTACCAACATTTTGTCACATTTTCTTCATCTAAAAATATAAATATCAGGCTAAACCATTTTAAATTCCATGACAGTTGTGACACTCTATCCTTTAATATCTTTTCCAAAAAAAAAAAAAAAAATGGAAACAAACACTCAGTCAACATTAAGTTTCCCCAAAGCATTTCTCAAGACATTGCATTTGGTTACTGTATCTCTTGACTGTCTTCTCCAGACTTCTGGATTTTTAAAGGGGATATATATAAACAGGTGAGGGGGAGAACAAAGTTTATGAACAAGTCCCTTTAAAAATTACGGAATGCAAATTGTACTTAGAAAACTTGTCAACAGTTTGTTTTGTGGGGGCAGGATACCCAGCAAGATGCTCTGGGTGTACTGGGTCCTGAGCAGCCATTGGTTTTTCATTTCACATGAATATTCAAAATACATCTGCACGGTTTTTAACAAAGAAACCTTACTTCCTATTTAAAAGCAAAAAATGGAACGATTTTCCCAGTACAGGGAGGTCTGAAATAAACCCTGGAGTATCTACCAGCTCTAAATGCCAACATGCAGGAGTATCCACACAACACCTGAATTCAGTTTCTATGTCATGCAATTTATGTGAAGTTCATGAAGAAAAGGCTGGATAAAATCATATCTAGAGGGTAATATTAATTTTCTAACCAAAAATTGATGAGTAAAAATTTCCTTTCCTCAAGTTTAAAGATGAAAGGTTGCTTTGTCTTCATTTAACTACAAGCCTTCATTCCTGGGTCTGAGGAGTTAAATTTATAATTCAGAATGTTCTCGTTCTCAGGACGACAGAACATTTGTGAGTCATTGCCACACATTCATTTTTTTTCCTGAGGTCCTGTTCAGTCAGCTAGGTCAGCAGTTTATCTGTGAGGTTCACAAGTTCACCCCTTCATCCCCTCAAGGTAGTGAGCGCTGGGTTAGCATTGGAGAGTGATGACGGGGACATGGATGTGTGGCTGTGTATGTGAGACTGTGTGTCCCGGACAGCAAGAAGGGTTGATCAGATGGCCACCAGTCATCTGATTGTCTTCAGAAGAGCAGGGGTCTCCAGCACCCTCATCATTCTTCATGGGGAAGTCTTTGTCTGCCTTCCCCAGCTCCTCCATAAACACTCCCCTTGACACACAGCAGATGCTCTCAGAGCGCAGCTAATTACTGGTTAACAAGCTGCCGTCCTCTAAGAATTCAGGGTGAAATAAAGGAAAGAGGTCACGTTTACTGAGGACTGACAATCAAGGCAGTCTCAGAAAATCTTTTCTTAGCACCATTATTATATACCCAAAATAATTCATGTTACAAGATCTCTACATTAACCCTAGAAAGGACTCATTTTTATCTTTTAGATCCAACTCCATTTACCACGTGAAAACAAATAATGCATTGGAAACAGGGGTGTCAGCCTGGTTCCAGGAACTTCATTTATCTTATGACACCCTTTAGGACACCTCCACAGGACACTTCAAAGCCATTAGGATCTGTACCATCTCTTCCGATGTTTTCTTCCTTTTGTGTGTGGCTGTGGCAGCCGGCTGTACTAACAAAGCTGATTATAAATGGGAAAGTAAGAGTTTGCTTCTGTTAACGCCTGGATTTATACTGCTTTGGTTGGAGCCTTGTAGTAGCATATGCAAATTTGAGCTTGCGCATGTGTATGTATGTTTATATATAATCCGAAATTATTGTTAACAGTCTCACTACATTACGGGACTTCAAAAATAGATTTTACCATTTACCATTTTAATTGCAGTTAAAAGGAGATTTTTATAAAGGCTGTGGAAAAGAAAAAAAAAGATTTTCTGCTCTAACAGAATTTCAAAGTGCTGCCTTCCACAGAGATATTATGGCCTATTGTTTATATTATTAGTTCTTTCTGACCCAAACACCAATTGTATAGTTCGGTACAGATGTCAACGACCCCATTTTCACTATTGGGCAATGTTTTTTCATGCTGGTTTAAAGAAAGAAATGTCTGTGCTTGTGACACTTCAGAGATACTGGCTCAGAAGCCATTAACCGTATTTAATAACCCATGTTAACGTGGTCATTTTGCTGTCAGCAACAGTTGAACACTACCATGCAAACATATGCCTGTCTTTAGTTCAAAAAGGGGCCTGAAAATCAGTTAGCGCAAGAGCTCTTGGCTATTTCTCTATCCACCTAAGTGTGTTTCCCATACCTCCGATCTTGGCGTTGAAAGCAATTCCGACTGTGCAGTGCGAGTTGTTTGCTGCGGCTGCCACTTCTCCAGCACAGCGGGTCCCATGTCTGCAGGGAGAACACACACACTTTCTAAGGTAAGACACTCCATTCTCACAAACTCAACACAGCACTGCCACCACCCAAACTTCAAAGTAGTGACGAATGTATCAAGCTGTGGGTGTTTCTGGAGCTTCCTACCCAAGTAGCACTAAGTCTGTCCACAGCAAACATTTAGCACTTCATTACATTCTGCTTTGGATAACGTTCTTGGTGTGTTTATTTTTGATATCTTGCTTTCCCAACTAGAAAATCTCCTTGAAGGCTAAAAAGGAATTGTATGTTTCTTTGTATTCTCCAAGCTTCCACTGTCTAATATGGTAACCACCAGCCATATGTGGCTATTGGGTACTTGAAATGTGGCTAGTATGACCTTATCTCCATTTTAATTTTAATTAAATTAAAAAACTAGTACTCAATTCAATTATTTAAAAACTTAAGTTAATTTTTTTGATGTGGAGAAAAGGGAACCCTCATACACTGCTGGTGGGAATGCAAACTGGTAGAGTCACTATGGAAAACAGTATGGAGATCCCTCAAAAGATTAAAATTGGAAATACCATACGAATCAGCTATTCCACTTCTGGGTATTTATTCAAAGAACATGAAAACACTAATTCAAAAAGATATATGCACTCCCATGTTCATTGTAGCACTATTCACAATAGCCACGACTTGGAAGTGCCCATCAATGGATGAACGGATAAAGTAGGTGTGGTATATGTATATACAGTGGAATACTACTCAGCCACAAAAAAGACATTTGAGACAACATGGATGGACCTTGAGGGTATTATGCTAAGTGAAGTAAGTCAGACAGAGAAAGACAAAGACTGTATGATTTCACTCATATGTGAAAGATAAACAAACATACAGATAAGGAGAATGGATTGGTGGTTACCACAGGGGAAGAGGGCAGAGGAGGACAAAAGGGGTAAAGGAGCACATATGCATGATGATAGATAAAAACTGGACTGTTGGTGGTGAATGGGACACAGTCTATACAGGAGCTGAAATATAATAATATATACCTGAAATCTGCACAATGTTATAAACCAATATGATCTCAATAAAATAATTTTTAAAAAATGTAAGAATGCGGGTATAGGAGAACCTACTTCTTAAACTGTAAACTTAAATACAAGTCAAGTATCTCCAATGAAAATCTACCATCTAAAATGGGATGTGCTTGGGGCCCCAGCCTGGTGGCACAGTGGTTAAGTTTGTGCACTCCGCTTTGGTGGCCCAAGGTTCACAGGTGTGGATCCTGGGCACAGACCCACACATCACTCAGCAAGCCATGCTGTGGCAGCGTCCCATATACAAAATGGAGAAAGACTGGCACAGACGTTAGCACAGGGACAATCTTTCTTAAACAAAAAACCCGAAACAAAAAAAAATAATAAAATAAAATGGGATGTACTGTAAATACACACTGGATTTCAAAGATTTGATATGATAAAAACAAGAAGGTGAATATCCCATTAATAATTGTTTTATATCAATTACATATTGAAATATTTTATTTAGTAAAAATTATCAAAATTTATTTCACCCGTATGTTTTCACCTTTTCTACAGCTTTTTAAAAATGTGGCTACTAGAAAAGTAAACAATTTTTTCTGAAAGATATCCCCCCTATTTCTCACCACAATAACTTGGTTCCTTGTACAGAAAAATCTTCTAGCTGAACGGACTTCTAAGATCATCTTATCCAAGGATGGCAAAGAAATTTCACGTGCAAAGCACAATCTGTTTAGAAATGGTGGCCCATGACAGTGTGCTGAGAAGGCTGAGCCCAGAGGAAGACAACCAGGACTAATGACTAATGTCTGCCCTGGATGCAGAAGAGGGATGTGACACCATCAGGGGGCATTTGTCATTGCTACTCAAATCCAATGCTCACCCCCATTCCCTCATTTTTAGAAATGAGGGCACTTAAGGAGGCCCTGAGACATAAAGGGACAGCTGAAAGCGGCCAAACAGTGACTAAAACTCAGGCCCTTCAAATTCCATTTTTTTAAAGTGCTTTTTATTTTACAGCACAGGTGCCCCAGACCACACTTGTCAGGGGACATGACTACAGTTTGTGCAACTATAAACAAGTTGCTGCTTACAACTCATAGATACACGCACGCATTTACACAAAAGAGATACATCCTGCTTTTTCCACTTAGTAAAGTCATGCCTATCTTTCTATATAAACATTAATCTATGTATCATTTAAATGGTATTATTCTACGTAATCTTTGAAATGGCAAATATATATATTCTGTAAGCACACACACACACACACCATAGCATCTTTAACAAATCCTCTATTCCTGTAAATTTACACAGTTTTTCACTAATATTAATAAGGCTACGAAGAAGAATCTGGAGTATATAATTGTATACCTTGGGGCCAATTCCTAGAAGTAGAATTACTGGATCAAAGAGTACAGAATATATGGTCAAATTGTTAACAGCAGATGAAAGTAATAAAACCAATCCTAAAAACTGCAAGATTAATAAACATTACCATAAAACATCAAATGTTTGTGCATGACAAAAAAGGAAAGACCATAAGCTTGAATGACAATATGAAGAACAGAGAAAATATTTGGACAAACCCCTGTGTACATAAATTCCTACGTATGAGTTTTTCCATCTTTTTCATCCTTGCCAATCTGACATGAGAAAAATGTTATCTTCTTGTTGGTTCTCTGTTTTATCCCCTCTGATGACATTTGATGTTATGCATCTTCTCAAATATTTATTAGCTATTTATATTTCTTGCTTTGTGAATAACCTTTTCATGCCTTTTGTTCAAATTTCTCACTGCCTTTCCATCATATCTGTTGCGTATACATTTCCAAAGTTGTTATTTGGAACATAACGATCTTGTTTATGGCAATTTTAGGTTGTTATACACAATATTTAATTTTGATGTACTCATAATTATCTGACCTTTCTGATATTTGGTTGTGCCACGTTAATCATCAGAAAAATGATCGATTTTTAAAAGAAAAAATATTTCTTTTGTAAGCCCCAAACTAATTTTCCCCTGAATCTAGCAATTATTTACTATGACCCTTCATTAGGCTCTATTGCATATGAATTCAGGGTGTAAGTTATTTTTATTCAAATGTCAAACTCCCTTTATGAGTCTGTTGTTCTTGTATTTCGTTGTATCTATTATTACTTAATGCAAGTGCTACTGGATCATAAGATCTCTGTTTTCAATTCTGCTTTGGTCTGTTCTTTGGTCCATGGGTTATTTAGGAATATGATTTAAAATTTTCAAATATATATAGGTGTTTAGTTATGTTTTTGCTATCAGTCAATAACTTGATTACTTTGTGATAAAAAAAGATAATTTTTATGAACCAATTGTTTGGATTTTGTGAGACCCACACAATGATCAAGTATATGATCAATTTTTATAAATGTTCCATGTGCTTCAAAGGATGTATATTCTCCAGTTGTTCTTTATAAGTCCATTACGTTACGCTTGTTCATTATATTGTGGACTTAATGTTCTTTGCAGTTCTATTGATTTTTATTTTATTTAGAATGGAATTATTAAATCTTTCCAGTGAAACAAACCATTTATGAATACGTAGTAACACTCTATGATTCTTGCAGTCAAAGAAAAAATTAAAGATATCTGGTTAATATTTTTGTATACCTTTTTGCTCCTTTTACTTTTAAACCTTCTGTGTTCATATTAGGTATATCTCGTAAATAGAATGTCTTTTTGAAGCTAGGCTAACTATCTTTGTCTTTAATTCGAGTCCATTTACAGAGACTGTATCTATTGATATATTCATGTTCATTTCTGTATTTTTTTTCCCCTGTACTAGTTTGGATGTTATACATTATATTATTTAGTGGTTATCTTAAGTATTTGATCATGGATACCTAACATCACAAAGTCTAAAGTTATTAATATTTTTCAGCTTTTCTCAAACAAAACAGACTTTAGAAAGTTTTAACTCTGATTGTCTACTTCTTGACACATAGGAGCTCCCAATGATTATAGTTACACATTGGATTTTTCTTAACTCTAGAAATTACCCATTAATGTTACTACTTTAAACAATCAGTGTTTGTTTAGATTTACAAATACATTCTTTGCTCTGTTTCTTTTTGTAGTTCATGCTTCCTTCTGGGATTACTGATTTTTTTTTTTTAAGATTTTATTTTTTTCCTTTTTCTCCCCAAAGCCCCCCGGTACGTAGTTGTATATTCTTAGTTGTGGGTCCTTCTTGTTGTGGCATGTGGGACACCGCCTCAGCGTGATTTGATAAGCGGTACCATGTCAGCGCCCAGGATTGGAACTGACAAAACACTGGGCTGCCTGCAGCGGAGCGTGTGGACTTAACCACTCGGCCACCGGGCCAGCCCCACTGATTTCTTTCTGAAGAACATTCTGTAAACATACCCTTTAGAGAGTCTTTTGGTAGCCTCAGAAAATGACTTTGTTTTACTGCTGTTCTTGAAAAATAATTTCATTGGATATAGAATTCTAGATCACAGCCCTTCAATGATGCCATTCCGCTGTCTTACAGCTTCCACTGTTTCTGGTGAGAAAACAGCGATCTGGGAATTTAGTTTTCTCTGGATGATTTTCAGATCTCTTTGTATTTTCTATTCTGCAGGTTCATTAAAATGTTGTATGCATGGATTTTTAAAAATTCTTTCTTGGAATTCCAAAACCTGTAGTTGAATGTTTAAATCTACACAAGTCTCACTAGTACCTTTGAAAACTGCCTTTCAGAATCCCAATTAAGCATACATCAGACCTCTTCACACTATCTTGTTCTTTAATCTCACCATCACACTTCCCATATCTTCTCTCTGGACTGCATTCAGTGTAACTTGCTCAGTTCTATATTTCAATTATCTTATCTTCAGCCAGGACTAATCTCCTGTTTAATCCATTCACTGCATTACTCATTCCAATTATTACATGTTTTATTTTTTGAAGTTCTTTTTCAAATCCACCTGGTTAATTTGGACAGTCTTTTTTTCTTAAAAATACTTTTCAGGGCAAGCGCAGTAGTGTAATGGTGAAGTTCACACGTTTCACTTCAGTGGCTCAGGGTTCAGATCCCTGGTACAGATACCACTCATCCAGCCATGCTGAGGCAGTGTCCCACATACAACATAGAGAAGACTGGCAAAGATGTTAGCTCAGGGACAATCTTCCTCAACCAAAAAGAAGAAGATTGGCAACAGATGTTAGCTCAGGGCCAATCTTCCTCACCAAAGAAAAACCTTTTTGGTATTCATTTCTTGATACATATAAATGATATCTAGTAATTCTAAAATATG
Organism: Equus quagga; assembly: GCF_021613505.1. Lineage (NCBI taxonomy): Eukaryota > Metazoa > Chordata > Mammalia > Perissodactyla > Equidae > Equus > Equus quagga. The sequence goes on from NC_060272.1 coordinate 96,518,519, forward strand.
TGAATCAAATTCTGCTATTTATTTTGCTGCTGGCTTGTTTTCATGGTGATGTTTTCCTTATGTAGTAGGTGAACTGTCTATTTAGAAAGTCATGTTGTTTAGGCTTTTATCTTTATGAATTCTTTGAGGCTGGAAAGCTTGTTGTTCTAAAGACTTGAATTTGCTTCTACCACATAATCTGGGGCTACACCAGTCAGGATCTGTTCAACCAAACCTAAAATTTGGGCCATACAAGTAATATGAATTACAGGTGCAAATCCCATGAGTGCAGTAAGTCTTACAGGTAGTTACTTCTTTATCCTCTTATCCTGTCCATTACCCAGATAGAGAAAGTCTAATATGTCTTCTGTCTCTCTGTGTAGGTTTTGTTTTTCTATAGTAAGTATATTTAAGATGGTCCCTCAGGGGCTCTGTTTTATGCAGAAGTCTTTTCTCACCCCACTGGACCAAGGCCTTGGCTCCTGCCATCCCCGGGCTTTTGAAAATCAAGCTCCAGGCTGGCTGGGATTGGCTGCTCACCCTGGAAAATTCCTCACGTCCACCTATTGCCCTCTAGTTTATAGCTCTGAACTTTCTCAGAGAAATACTTCTGGCGTCCCATTAGCTCAACCACACAGTAAAAAGTTCTGTAGTATTTTCCCAGGAGTTTTAGATGTACTGTGGCAGGAGAGATTTAACTGAATATCTATCCTACCATATTATTAAAAAATGGAAGAACTAACTTGGTTCTGTATTCCTAAAAAGCAATAAAGTCCTGCACATATTATATGCATCATTAATGCATACTGAATGCTGCTAAGTGAAGAACAGAGTGACTATTTCCTTATAAAAACATTTCCTGTAAAGATTTCTGTACGCTGCTCTACATCATGATGTATGAAGCATTTTGGGGAGACAGAGATGTGATACTCAACCGCTGACTCATATATTTTAAATATCAGTTAAATAATATATTGCAGCATACTGTAATTGAGGGTCCAAATTGCTAGCTCAACCTACATTTAAACAGCCCACTCCCTTCAGATGACAATGATCATTATTCCAAGTAAAGTACCAGTCATCTTTTTTATTTTTATATCTTAGTTGGCCTCAGTGTTTTGACATGGATTTAAAATAGATCATTGAACAATGGATAGTATCATGACCTGTTCAAGCATGTGAACAAGATTCAGTTTCTTCCTTCTCCCAAAGAACAAGGGTGGTCAGCAGTAAGTATATTCAAGATGTCAGCTAAATATAAAAGCCACAAAACAGACAAAAGTCTATGTTTCAGATGTATTTTTCTCCAGAGACAACAGAGTATTTTCAGCATAAGAAATTTTAGTAGACTTTAGTCCAGAAAACAACATACTCACTATATTATGCTCTGACACATGTGCACCTAAATATGAACTTTACTAGCCAATTCCAACATAAGACCCCTTGGAAAATTAGCACCTATTTAGCTTTCTTGCAATGTTCACAATATTACTAAGACATACATTTTCTGAGACTTCCAGAAGATATCCCAATTATGTAAATTATAAGGATACATATAGACCAATGACTCTAAAATCAAGAGAATGTAGACAAACCAGGAATTAAAAATGCATCACTTCTCGGATTCTCTTAAGGATACTGTCTTTGCTGCCAGGGCCCTAGTAAGTGTAAAATATGTTACTACATAATTTTTACTTGAATAAACTATTTTGGCTCTTAAAGAGCATCTTGATTTAAAAATCATGCCAGTCTTTGTTCTACTGCTTTTTCTTACTTGGGGGAAAAAAACATGAAGTTTCCTCATCTGCTACATTACCCAGTCCCAACAATACACCATTGTAATTAAAGGCCCTAAGAAGTTTTACCTGGGCTATCTGATTGGAAAGATGGAAAATCAGAATAGGGCATGCCTGTAATTCATTTCTATAATATTGTGAACACACACAAGTTAGGTGAAGTGAGTCTAGAATACAAATTCACGGAGTCCATTATATCTTGCCAGCTAGTAAAATACTGCCTTCACTCCTTCTTTTGCTTTCTCCCAGTCCTCTAGTCACACTGCTTTGTGAACTTTTTTCTTTCATATGAGTTAGCAGGGATGGAAATATTAACTTATTTGAGCTTTACTGCAGATCTGAAGACAAGATGCATGTAAGCTCAGCAATGAGTTCAAGACGTCAGAACCCACGCAGAACCTTCCTTCATAGTCTCACTGCATTGCTAAATCTAAATTACACCTGTATGAAATCAAGTAATGGTAAGTTGGAGAAAAACTACTTTCTATTTCATTTCTTTCTTGGAATAAACATCCGAAGCTGTTCATGGATTCTTATCTACCCCCTCACTGTTTCCATTCCCTTTTGACATCCAGGGTGCCCATTTTCCTGGAAAATTTCGAGTTTGCTTAAATCTGAGTGAAAACTATCCATTTAAGCCCATTTCAAAAGCCCCTTTAGAAAGGGAGAGGAGAGCAAGACATCGTGATGTGCTGGGTGTGCTCTCCAACATATCACGTAGAACTGAGGTTTCTGACTGCTCATGTTTTCCCTGGTAACATTACCACTTCATGTTTTTATCACATTCTCTGCCTCTCAACATATTTTAACCTCATCTGAATCTCACTTCAACCCTGAGAAATAAGCAAAACAGATATTACTGCTTCTATTGTACAAATGAGAAAATTCAGTCAGATGGTGACTGGAAGGTATAAAATGCAGCAGGGCAAAGTCCAGATCTGGGCCTCCTGTGTCCTTACAGAATGCCTTTCACTATCCTAGCAAAACCCCCAGGGGCCACCTAAGTCTTTGCATGACTGCCAAGATTTCATGACTTCTTTACCTGCTACCCTACCTAATTTGTGAGGTAGAGGCAATTTTATTCCTTCATTACTATTGAAGACAGGATATTTGACAGTGTATTTTATAGGATCTCCATGATAAATTATTCAACTTGAGTTAGAAGGAGGAAATGCTGGGAATCTTAAAAATGAAAACTTAAGAAGAATGGAAAATAGCTGAAAATGGATTATTACTCTGTCTTCAGTGAAAAGCTTACTGAAGCTCAAGAAACATATTAGGGAAAAAAAGGTCAATTAAAATTTTTGAAAAGCAAAAAAGAAATCACACAGTCGATTTTTTGGTGATTAGTTTTTGTGAGACAATTAAGACAGTTTCTGAAGTGACTGAAGTCCCCAAGGCTTCGATAATATTAATTTTTTATTATACTAGGAAGAAATTCAGGAAAACTCATTCAAAATAACTGCTATGTACTGACTGTTTGTGTCTCCTCCACCCCCCTAATTCATATGTTGGAAAACTAATCCCAATGTGAGGGTATGTGGAGACGGGCCTTGGGGAGGTAATTAGGTCATGAGGGTGGAGCCCTCATGATGGGATTAGTGCCCTTATAAGAAGACACATGACAGAGCTTGCTTCCTGCCCACCTTTCCCTCTCTGCTATGTGAGGATAAGAGGAAGAAGGCAGCCATCTACAAGCCAGGAACAGAGCCCTCACCAAAAACCAAATCTGCCGGTACCTTGATCTTGGACTTTCGAGCCTCCAGAACTGTGAAAAATAAATGTCTATTGTTTAAGGCCCCCAGTCTATGGTATTCTGTTATAGCAGAATGAACTGACTAAGACAATAAGAAATAAGTAGATACATATAAGATTATATTCAGAGACCCTTTGATAGACTAATATTGAAAGAATCTTAAGCATATACTTTAAACTATGACAGTTTTTATACTTAGCCATAGACACTATCAATTCTCCTTTTGGCCTTCAGGAAAGGATATACAATATTTAAAGAAATTAATAAAAGTTAGCATTTGTCAACTGCTCCTACAACTACTGTTGTAGGTAAAGAAAGAAAATGAAAAATATATTTTACAGTACTTAGTAGTAACAGGTCACTACTAAGAATTAGCATCAGACATAACACATATAAATGACTAGTAAGTATTAAAAAAAGCAGAAGAATATTCATTTTGGAGGGTTAAAAGTGTTGTTAGTCTGATACACACAAATACACACGAATGCACATAGAAACTGGTGAAATTTGAATAAGGTTTATGGATTGTATTAATGTAAATTTCCTGGTTTTGATATTTTATTGTAATTGCATAAGTTGTTACCATTGGGAGAATCTAGGGGAATGGTATGGGGGACCTCTACTATTTTTGCAACTTTCTGTGAGTTTATAATTATTTTTTAAAAAAAAGTTTTAAAAAATCATCATTGGTCGGAAGACTCTGTACTGTTATTTATAATATTGGTCATAATTCAAGAAGGATATTTCAGTCAGAACACAAAATAGTGACAATAGAATAAAACTCAAGTGATCATTACACTGCTTTAAAAGTGTTTCCTTGGGGCCAGCCCGGTGGTACAGCAGTTAGTTCACACGTTCTGCTTTGGCAGCCCGGTTTCACTGGTTCAGATCCACTGGTTAGGATCCCGAATGTGGATTTATGCATCACTTGTCAAGCCATGCTGTGGCAGGCATCCCACATATAAAGTAGAGGAAGATGGGCAGAGGTGTTAGCTCAGGGCCAGTTTTCCTCAGCAAAAAGAGGAAGATTGGAAGCAGATGTTAGTCAGGGCTAATCTTCCTCAAAAAAAAAAAAGTGTTTTCTTACCTCCCCCATTTTCCCTCTTCCTATCCTTCCCAGCCTAGACCTTGACATCTCTTCTTTTTCCCTCCTTCTTCCATTCACCCTAGCCTAGGAAAATAGTTGATTCATTGTTAACTGAATTCATTGTTAACCATGCTAGCCCATGTCTAAGAGAATGAACAAATAGCTTGGTTTATCAGAAAACCCAGTTCTTGGGAGATGTTGCTTAAGAGGACAAACTTGCAGCTAGTAGATAAATAAGTTCTGGAGACCTAATGTACAATATAGTGAGTATAGTCAAGAATCCTGTATTATAAACTTCAAAGTTGCTAAGAGGCTAGATCTTAATTGTTCTCACCACAAAAAGGAAAGGATAATTATGTGACATGATACAGGTGTTGGCTAATGCTGTGGCGGTAATCATACTGCAATATACAAATGTCTCAAACCAACAGGGTGTACACCTTAAACTTACACTATGTTATATGTCAATTACATTTCCACTTTTAAAAAAACACAAAGAAAACCTAGCTCTTTCCTTCTGTTTCTTTCTCAAATATAATGTTGCATGGAATGGAGAAGCACAGTAAAACCCAAAACAGGCACTTATGTGTGTATGCATATAGTCCTGATCAAGATAGTAACCACCTGTTTATCAACCTAACTCTCTTCCTGCCTGTAACTTAGCGATCAACAACGTCAGGGCAGTATGGTACAAGAGATCCCTGTTGATGAAATATACTAATCATGATGACGGAACGAGGCCCTTTTTTTTGGCTCCCTGGTTAATACTCTAGATTTACCCCGTCATGCTTTTTGACTCCTCTTTTAGCTTTTAATGATTAGTTTTCCATGTGTTACTGGAGCTTGTTTCTCTGAATTCAGATTGCTCACACCTGTCTACATATCCCTAGTGATTCCACGATACTATTCATTCCCCATCGAGTCTAGTAACAGCCCACAACTCTGCTCCTTAAGCTTCCTAACCTCTATTAGAGGGTTCTGTTTTGTCTTTGAAACTTAGATCTATTAGTTTTTACTCCATGTACGTAGGGCTTTGGGAACAGCCTAATCTCATTTCTACCACAAATAGAGGACTGAGAAATTGTCTCCCTTACCCCTTGACTATGAATAGACAGAAATTAGTCATTCTTGCTGATCCATTTTAGGTCTGTTCTTAGTGAGCTGGGAGTCAAGTGTTTTTTCTTAAAAGTTCCTAAAAGTGAATCTGGAGGATCCAAATCTTGCCTGGAATTGGAGGGTATACCATGATGCCCAACTTTTCCATTGGACATCTGTCTGCTTTACTGGGACAAGTACTACCTACAATTCCAGAAAATAGAAATATAACACTTTGTTTAAGTAAGCTGAGCTCTGTCGGAAATGCTGTTATTTTCTTGAAAATAATAAGTACCTCACAACATATATTTTAGTTAACAATAGTAGTCCTTTCTTCCCTTCCTCCTTCCATCCCTCCCTTTTTCCTTTCTCAAGTCCAGATAATCCACATCCTATGTCCTAAGCATCTTCTAAAGTTGAATAATCCGAGGCTGTGTGCTCACAATCTTGGTGGGGAAGATTCTGAGTAAAGGAGTAAGAAAACCTTGTTTCCTTATCTATGGAAAAATTACATTGGTTTAACTTTCTAGCTATGTTCTCCCTGATATCTGATAAAGGTGGGATGTTAGGTACCAAGCAACACTGCTTACACTAAAAATGAACTCTGGTTGGTGAGTTACATGACCTGGGAGGTCTGTGGCCAGGACTATAAGTACATGGTGAAGAGTATTGGCTTTGGGCTTCTGAGATTAGACACTGAGAATTGGGTGTGCCCTTTCTTGTGTGGCCCTGGAAGCTATATTATAGGTTATTGTGAGAAATTTTATTCCTAAAAGCATGAGGCATCTAAGGCAAAGTGACTCTCACATTCACCCATGTGGCTCTTGCTTACACAGCTGAGGTGTCACTTGGGTGGCAGTGATGGGACAAGGAAAAAGCAGAAAACAGTCCTGGGACTTGTGAGCACTCTTGCTGAAGAAATGCAGCTGATATTGCCCTACTGGTAAATTATTTTTCCAACTTTCTAATTCCCACTTGTGGCCTACTGAGGTCTATGAGTTCAACTGACCCACCGATTGAACCTAAGACCACCAATGGGTATTGTAAGATTTATGCAAATAATTACTAAGTATTGAGGTATATGCTAATCAATGTTTATGTATGAAGTGTTATAGGAATTTCTGCTCCAAGAGTTCTGGCTTGGGGTTGGTGTTTGCAACAACACTTGGTATGTAATCTAAACAAATTCCTCCTCCTTACACCTGAACTGATTTTCCTGAAATTTTGCATCATCGTAATTAGAAGAAATTTCATAATTAGAACTCACTAAAGCATGAAATATTAAGTATATACTGAGTCTATATGCTGAGAGACTGGAAAAAGATCTATAAAGATAATGAAAGAAATAATGACCTGTATCAAATTATCATTTTGGTTTTTTGTGGTCTATTTCTTTCCATACATATTTCTCTTCTCCAAGTGAATACTGAAAGCCACATCCTATAACTAATTTTAACATAGCAAAAATAAGAGACCAGGATGCTAGAAGGTACCCTACATAGACAATCTTTCAATGTTATCTGTACTCCTGTATATAGGTAAACTCCTATTTTATGAATATTAATATAATGACCTAGTTAGCTATACATAACGAGACTACTCTCATGTCCTGGCTCATAATTAATTAACTTTTCTGAACTATTCATTTAGCAAATATTTATTGAGTACCTACCACATGCTGAGGAATGTATTAATCACTAAGGATTCAATAGTGAGAAAAATAGACACGATATGATAGTTTCAATGAACTCTGTTGGCCTGGAAATCCTGAATAATAGGCAATAATTCACAAGTCTATGTTCATTTAGCACTAATCTATTTAATGGTTATGCTTCTATTTCCTTTTGCTAAAATATTCAGCTAAAGGTACCATTCAATACCTATGCACTATAAAATCAGCTAAAAATATTTGTTGTTTTGCTCAAGAGCTGTTAATGATTGACTGATGGAGAGAGGTGATATTATAAATGTGTGACTTCACTTTGCTTAAGACCGCTTCCAGAAAATGAACCAACTGTCAAAACAGTTCTGAAGACTTGAGTCTTACTTTGCAGAGAGTAAGGACTTAAAATAGGTGACTATTACATAATCCTATTTGTCTGGAATACAGGTAAACCCTGGCCACAGAATTCTGATCAAAGGGCTCCCTTGGTATTCCTTCTGCAATATACTTCAGGGTCTGAGAAGTTGGGTGGCGCTTGGTCCCAGGGTCCCTTTGCACACCAAGAAAGAGGCCCTAAAGTACAGATAAGTAGCTTAAATACCTTCTATTCACTGAGCTCTCATCATTTCAGCTTAGCTACGCCAAGCAGTTGCCAGCCCTTGCACTTATTGATAGCTGTTCCTGGTTCTCTTCGAGTTGATCAGAGCCATTTCCTCACACACTGGAAGGTTCTCAAGCTTATGGAAGTACGAAACCAACAATTAAGGAATGCCTCCCTCCAAAACATGTAATTTATCGTATCCCTAGTCATCAATTCAACACTGTAGCATAAACATCATATTTCATTTAGAAATAATATGAGATGGGTTTTTATTATATTAGTATTTGAATGAGTTTATGAGCAGGGATTGGCAAACATTTTATGTAACAGGCCAAACAGTAAATATTTTGGGCTTTACAAGGCCACATACAGTCTCTGTCACATATCCCACGCCCAATTTTTAATGCTTTAAAAACGTAAAAACCATTCTTAGCTAGAGAGTCACTGCAGACTGGACCTGGAATCTGTAGTTCGCTAACCTCCGATTTTTCAGGCATGAAGGGTAAATGCAGTCGTAGTCATTTATGTTTTCTTGGGAACCCCAAACCACACATTTCTGCCTTTTCTACCTCCACTTGCTATGATTCGATATTGCTACTGAATGCTATTTTATGTAAATTAATCATCTCAACAAATATAATGTGTCATTCATATCCACTGACATAATAATTTCCATTTGAAAGAATGCTTAATACAATTTGCAATTTAGACATCAAATCAATGAAAGTGGTAAGAATCACTTATATATTCTTTGCCAGGTAGTCTCAGCTATGTTCTCATATTTAATTTAATTTGACCTCTCCGATAATTTTGCACTCTATGTCCTTTTATCCCCATTTTATAGGTAAGGAGGCTGAGATTCTTATGGGATAAGTGACCTCACCAAGGTAATATGGCCAGTTTATGCCAAAGAACTTGAACCCAGATCGCCTGACACCAAGTCCTAGTGTTGCCCCAAGAGGAAAGGCACAATATATTTATGGAAGAACATGCCTCCACCCTCAGGCAAGCCTACTTAGCAGGGCCAGAACAAAGTCGTGATGACTTGAGATCTTTCTGGAGACAACTGCTCAGAAGTTGCACCTTTGAAACGATTTGCATCACTGCCCACAGGTTCTTCCTAACAGTGTCCTATAATTATTAGGTTTCCTAACCAAGCAAATGAAAAAGCTAGTCACGAACGACCCTACCACAAATGAAATTACTGCCACCTCAAGCATCCCTGTCCTTCTCAGTGCCAGAACTTTCTATCTCTGTGTAAACATAAAATGCAAACAAACAATACAAGGCAGATCAAACCAATCAATTGCCTAATGAACTTTGCGAAGATACAGGATTTCACACAATCAATGAAAGTAATATTTGAGAACAGCTTCAATCACACTGAAAGCCGTTACTGAAAGAGGATCCAGAAGACTGAGATTTAGTGAAAATGGAACAAGGCTGGCGACGTGACAGTGGCTTTAAATGAGAATGATTTGTCAATAAAATGATTCCAAATGGCCCTTGGAAAAACCAATAAAGATTTTTATAAACTGAGCCTGTTTATGACTCTACTAAAATTCAAATTTCACAATATTACAGAAGAACTACAACTTGAAACGTGATTCATTTTTGTTTGATGTAAGAAGGGCTATAGCTGCATGTTCTGGTAGGTAATAAACTACATGTATTTTCATCATTTTAGTTTAATTGTTTAAAATAAAACACCATTTGCATCGTTCATTACAAGACTCTGGCCTCAATTTAAGTGGATTCACTTTTAATGTTTTTCTCCCCCCAACATCCATTTATTCCAATAATAAGTTCCTCCTGCACTGCTTCTTCAGACCGGGAAGGTGGTGGATTAAGGTAGAGAATAAGGAACTTCCTCCCCTCTCTTGGGAGAGCAGAAGCAGTCACAGAGGTTGAGTCACTGCCATGTCTAGAAGTGCCTTGCTACCATGACCTTCAATGTATATTCTATGCAAGTCCCTTTCCATATCCCAAATGCCTCTTTCTCAAATCCGTGGATGCATAAGCTGTTTACACCAAAACGATCACCAAAGTGATACTGCCTCACGAATACAATGTGATAACAGAAAACATCAAACCCTGAACTGCGTGCTCAGCATCAGTAAGATTTCCCTGACAGTCCTCATGCAGTTTCCTAGGCTAGGATAAGGATCTTATTTCCTTAGTTGACACATTACTTGCTTTGGCTAGGTGTGAGACCACACTTAGAGATGCAAGGGCAGCCCATGGCTGGAAGCCATTATGTCTCGTTTTCCTTATTAAAGTAAGACATCGGGACATAGCGAAACTCCTTTGTATGCCCCAAGAGGAAAAGTGTGCTCACAGAACTGTTCTGGGTGATACTTAAGAATCAGAGCCACACTTCTTCTCAATCTAGTATTGAAACATCTGAAAATATAAAAGAAAACATTATGTATGAATGCTACTAAAGTTTTATTTTAGCATTCAGTTTGAGTCAACTTTTCAGATTCCAAAAAACAAAAGAAAACAACTGTAATGATACTTAAACATTTTACGTTAAAGCATTTATTTATAATATTCTTCATTATCTTCCCTATGGAATAGTTCCAGAAAATGTAGCAGTTATATAGGTGATAATCTCAGAAAAGGAAAATTCTTATGGCAAAATTAACAAACATTCTCTCATGAGTGAGAATTTCCCAATTCGTTCCCCACACACTCCCTTTATCAACAGATTCTTTTTTCCTTTCAGGTCGCAGATCATTGAGATCACCAAATGGTCTCCATCCAACATTTGACCACTTTCTAGTTCAGTGCCCATCACTGGGACAGCAGGTGGACAACCCGGAAGGCAATTACAGGCCAGCTGAATCGCAATGAGGTACGGAACTTTGTGAAGGATGGAAAAGAGATTTAAACTGATTAGTCAGAAGAGGCATTGCTGGACGTCGTACGTGTCTGATAACCGTCAGTCAATAGCTCAGACAATCATAAAATTGTGTTCTTTTCAAAGGAAGAAAAGCGAAATGACTTGGCAAACGTTTTCTTTTCCTCTCCCTCTGCCACTTTAAAATGGAAGAATTCTGGATCCTTGCTGTTAACCAAATGGCATTTACAGCTCTCAGTTGGCATGGGGCAGCTGAGAATCTAAATCGAGGAATGCTTATTCCATTTCTATTTCCATGGAAACCAGTCACCAACTGGTGCAAACAAGGTAGATCAAATTTTTGAACAAGAATGTTGAAATAATCACTGTTTTAAAACTTTTCTCTTGCATCAGGATGGAGAGCACAGTGTAATCTCAGGGACACACAGAGATGCCTGTGTGGATAAGCAAATCACCACTGCTTTACTGTTACAGCTCTTTTCATAATCACCATAATTACCGTATTTGTATGAGATTTTTGGTCATTCTGTGAAGGACAAACTGCTATAAATCCAATAAAAAATCATATAATAAAATGTGAAAATTAAATGAGGTTTTAAGTGCTTTTTGTCAAGAAAACCTTGGCGTAATCAAGCAAACCTAAGAACTCCTTTCAAAATTTATGATCTCGTTCCTCTTCTAGGTCTTCTTTGCAAGTGCATGAGGAAAGAAACGAGGTGACTTCCAGAGGATGGGTGAGCTATGATCAGTTTTCTTGAACAGATTTAGAAGGACAATTCCATTTTTTGAAACTCTTCTATGAAAACCCGACTTTGAAAAGACCATTGAAATAACCAATTGCTGCAGAGTGTAGATGATCTCCTTAGATCCACTTAGCTTTTCCAAGGGAATTTCAGATCCACATCCTCCCCTGCCAAAAAACATCCGATCCCACTCCCACTGTTTGCACATTTAGAATATCAACATTTCACATTGGGTGGAAATAACTTCCCCCAGAGAAATACCAGGATGAAAAGTGTCAATGATTCATTTCATCGCAGCTTTAATCCCTAGGTCTTCCTGATGACAAAACCTCTTGCTTAGCTCTAAAACCCTAAGTTATTACATAGGCTAGGAGGGTCCATAGTATCCTGAACATTCAGAATGCATTGTCTGCAATCCTCACAGCAAACTGCAAGTAGCTATTCTTGTCTCCATTTTATACGCAGGAGACAATTAAGTCTCTCAGTGGCAAAAAGATTTGCTCCAAGTTATTCATACAATCACTTAGCTTGTTTTCCCATATCAGACTTTCACATTCACTGTTGTCCTGCGCAGACACACTTTCCTATTTCTAGCTAGTAACTGCAATTCAAAAATATCACCACGTCTATTTCCCATCTCATTAATACTCACCTCCCCATATTAGTGAATGATAAATATATGCAGAAATGTCTGACCTCAACCATTGCTATTTTTTGAGCACACACAACTCATTAGGATTATTACTTCTAGTTTTTCAGCTAAATTCTAAATCTGAAGTTGTTCCTTAAGTTGGTCCACTTATTTATTTGTTTCTTTCCAATTTATGCTAAATACTTAAGAGGTTTGACTTTAATTTTTAAGATCAAAATTATAGTTAGGAAATAAGAATACCATTATAATAAGAAAGGGGTGTGTGTGTGTGTGTGTGTGCGCGTGCACGCATGCTCAATGAGACAGAAAGAGAAGGCAATTGATTTTCACTAGATTTCAAATCTCTCAAGGAATTATCTCAAAAGTTTTGCTAATCAGTAATTATATGTGCATGGCCCATTTTAACCTTTTCATGCTAAAATTACCTAGTGAAAACATTTTTTTGAAGCTTACACTACTTGATTTACCTCATTTCAAGAAAGGCTGGCACATAACACCTGAAAGAAGAAAAAAACCCCTAAATCAAAGGTTAATTTATAATTTCCTTTCTGATGGCTAAGAATAAGAATCAGTGGATGTTAATGAACACAGCCCCAGGGAACAAGCAATATTTTCTTTCCATGCAAATCACACTCTCTTTCTCAGAGTCTAAATTGAAGCTTCTTAATTTTAGCTGTGGAAAATACTTGTAAGAAGTATTCATAATAAATGGAAGGTTTTTTTCCGTTACTGAAACTGTTAGTTATTTCTATTCATTTAAGACAAATAGAAACAAAACCAAAAATGGCAGAACAATTTTACAAAATAATTTGGAACATTAGAAAAACAATAAATTAAAATTCATTTAAAACTTTTATTTCTGACTGGGTTTAGGTGCTTCATCCATGACATTTGAATATTTTGCATTTCATGGCCTTGTTTCTTTTCCTGGTTTTCTCAAGTAAAAATGGGCGGTCACCCTACCACAGAGCAGGGATATAGCAACACTCAGCTTCCAACCAGGTTAAATTAGTAACCATCATAACACACAAGATAGCATCTTATATTTAACAATCTCAAAGCTCAGTGGAATGATAACAAGATAACTACTTACTGAGTGCCTACTATTTACTAGTCTCCAGCATGAATGAAGCATGCTATTTTCAGAGATCTGTAAAAAAATTAGTTAAAACTAGAGCATAATGCAGTATGAGTTAAGTGGTGAAGCTCAAAGATAGTGGACATAGGATAAGCTCATTGAGTACATCTAAAGAGTGTGGACTTGGTCATAAACGGTTTGAAGATAGATGAAAAACACGTTTAGACTTGAGTTTTAGATAAAGGAGAGGCCCTAGGGAAAAGTAGGAAATTTCTGACTTCTCTCCTTTACAAAGAAAAGAAAAAACCAAAATGGCTAAACAAGAAAATGCCGTTTATTCCAAAGCTTGAAAGGAGCTTACTAATATTGAAGACACTGTCAGCCATTAGAAACATTCTCTCAGTAGGAATGATTATTCCCTTCCATCAGTCATTTTCCAAGACGCCGGGCAAATGCTACCAGCTCCAGAAGGCTTGCCTACAATTTCTGCCTATCTCCAGTGACAACTTGTTTAAACTCTATTCCTATTGTCTGGAGCACTGGTTTACAATCGTTTGTTTTGTATAAACAGAACTTTTTGCTTTAAATATAATTTTAGGAGAAATTCCACCATCTGAAATAGATTTTACTATAGACTTTTTAAAGGGGAGTGCTTTAGTTGAGAAAGAGAGGGCTACACCCATTCCACACAGCCTCCTGAGTGACACGTGGGCAGCCTCGTCAGATCCAGCAACAGACTCTAGGTAGGGTTCCATGAAACACTTTTGGAAAACCAATGGTCTCCGAATCACATCCTGCCTAACGGTTTGTTTTAATTGTCATACTGTGTTAGTTAAGAGATGGATCAATGCTAAATTTCTACTTACTGTAAGTATATCACTAGTTGGATTTTTAAGATATAATTAAAGCAAAATGCTATTCTAGTAAGTATTCAAGAAGTCTTTTCTGAATGAAACTATATGCCATAAAATAAGCACTAAACTCTCATAAACTAACAATTATTTCCATGAATTAAAAAGTATCTATTGCTTATGAACACTATATTCAAAAGAAGAGCATCTAAGAGTGAATTACATGATACAAAGAGTATTAGTTTGGAAATCAGATTCACCTTCATAAGCTTTGTGAACCTGCCTTGAATTTTTCTTTCTTTCACTGGACAGAATGGGCACCAATAATGACATTTAATTTCAGGTTCTTTGCTGTAATTGAGTTAAGCAGACAAGCAGTTTATTAAAACGATATCGGGAAGTTCAGAATTGTTGGGAGCACTAAACAACCAAGGGAGAGACTAAGGATCAAGAAATACACACAGTGGGGCTGGCCTGGTGGCACAGTGGTTAAGTTCACATGCTCTGCTTTGGCAGCCTGGGGTTCACGGGTTCAGATCCCAGGCACAGACCTACACACTGCTCATCAAGCCATGCTGTGGTGGCATCTCACATAGAAAATAGAGGAAGATTGGCAAAGATGTTAGCTCAGGGCCAATCTGCCTCCCTGGCTCCCCACCCCCAAAAAGAAAAGAAAACACATAGGTGCTCTATGAAGAAAGACCTGCTGAGAGAGTGGGAGAAGGACACACGTAAGTGAGTGAGAGCTTCCCTGGCCTCTGGGCCACTACCTGCACAAGTGCTACTGAGTTGTAGAATCTAGATCACTTGGCCTACGGTCCAGACTTGAGCAAGGGAGGCTGAGCAGGTTAACAGTATCTGGCATTTTCGGCTGCCATACTGGAGAGGAGTCTTGGCTCTCCACTGAAAGTCATAAAACAGAAAATTCCTTCTACAAAAAAAAATAATTCAGATACTGGGGCACCAAAACAATTCCCTGCTACCTCTCTGACATGAATGTGTACAAGTCAAGTGAGAATACATGTAAAAATGCTTTGCCATCTGTGAAGTTCTAGATAAATTCTTCTTAGTAGATGGCTCCTCTGTATTTGAGAAGGTGAGACCTGAGATGGCTTGGAAGGACGAATGCCAGTCAAGGGAGCCAGAAAATCTGTTCTTTTTTCTCATTCTCTTATGGAGAACACATAGTAGCCCTGCCGACCTCTATTGAGACTTTGCTGAGTTTATAGCCCAAGGCAAAAGCAGCCAAGGATTCTTCGGGGGACAAAGTTTTCTCTGCTCCCTTTCCCAAATCACATACCAAGCTTCTCAAAGCTATAGAATTGCTCACAGGAAAACCGAATAAGTAGCTCATGTCTACTGAGTTTTGTATATTATTATAATGACACAGCACTAACTTTTCAAGCATGAACAACATGCAGTGTTTGTCCATGTATCGGCACAGGAAGATTTTATAGGTATTGCTCCAAATATTCTCTCAGTGTATAAAAGGATTATTCAATGTTATCAAACAATTTATCTAGCAAAGAGTTACTTGGGCTTCCCTCTGCCACATACATTTTCCCGTTTCATTCCAAATATATGCCTTGGAAATACGTGTGTGTTATATTCATACAGATTTCAGAAACCTATAAATCTTGTAAGAAGAATGTGAATTTAAGATACGAGCAGCATCCTTAACAAAGTTTAGTTTCTTAGCATACAAAGAAACAGCATCTCCCTAATCAAAGACAAGGAAAAAAGATAACGGATATGAAGAGGTAACGAGTATTTTATTTCGACCCGGATGAATTAAACATGAGTTAGCATCCCTTATAATTTAAATAAGTTTTACAATGGGGATTCTAACCGAAGCTCATAGAAACACAATGAGAAAATTAGATGATGATAAATGGAATGAATAGATGTAAAAACAGTATGTATGGTCATAAATATGAAAGAAAGAATACTCAATAAACCTGCAATGGCTTATCTGAATACCTTCTCATATTTGCATTTGAACTGCAAAGATGTCAACAAGTACAAATTAACACTCCTACAAATACACCAGTGAAATAGGTCTTGTGAAATAGTTGCTTCTGAGATTGTCCCTCACTTGGGGACCCCTTTTGCCTCTATTAGAATTAAATTTCAACAAAGTCAAGTCCTCTAATTCTTTAATCTTTTCAGTTTAAACCTAGTCCCTTCTCAGATGCTCTCCATCACCTAACTTCCCCTAACACTCCCTATGTGATGCTAAGATGGATAGATAAGAGATAGAAAAAAACAATCAAGTGTTTTTGTTTCAAATGTTTCCCACTCCTTTGAAAAGCATTAAAGGGACTTGTGGTTGCTTTAGGAAGAAAATAAATAAGTTTTATGAAAGAGTCAGATGTCTGTTAAAATTAACAACATAGGTCACGATTAAAACTGCTGAACAACTCAAGTTCTGGTCAGACGACATCATACAAACTATGTGAACTACTGCCAGGACTGGGCAAGTGCTAGAGACAAATGTCTGCTTCTTCCTCTGCATGATGACAACATTATGCTAGAGCTTACGGGAAGATCAAGGTATCAGGATGGTAGAAAAAGAAAGGCATCAGTGACAACCTGATACAGGTGAGACTGGATGGTTGGAGAGAAAATAAGAGTCTATATTTGGTAATTGGGACAGGTGTGGGTGGTGGTGTGATCCTGTGAGGATGAACCTCAGAAGGAGGGAAAACCAACCAAGAGCAAAAAGGGCATATAAAATCCTTAGCAGTCAGCTAATCTCAGCCCAGGATGTCACCAACAAGGTATTTTATCTGCAATTCATGCAAATTCAAATGCATTTACTAGCATATGTAAATTATATGCAAATAGTGTAGGGATATCTAAAAATAGGAAGAGGTAAACTCAACTCACAAAGGTCAGTCTTTTCTAAAATTCATGAGATAGCAGCGTGTGATGAGACCATGTGGTGGAGAAAGTGAAGATTCAGGGGAATCTGCTGGAAAATCACAAGTAGGCTACTGCTCTTCTCAGTTCCTTCGAGCTATTTCAGGTGTTCTATAGGCAAGGGAATTCTCCACAGTCCTCCAAAGCAGGAGACATCCACAAGACTCCATATCCTTCATAGGGTAGGAGAAGGTTTCCGATTCCCACAGGCTCTCCTTGGGTTCAGTCTTTCCTCCTACAGAGAATCTTTCTTGCACAGCCACAATTCCAGAGCACTCTCAAGGGTTGTCATTTAAGTGCAAAAACTGGGACAGTACCTCCTAGTTTATGTGATTCCAACTTAAAATAGTCCATATTTCCATTTAGAGAAATATGAAAACTACCTACCCTCTGAGAATTAGACTAAAACTTTATCTTATTACTTACCACCCTTTATAATAATAGTAAGAGTACTTTCATGTAGTTTCCCAAAATATTTACTTACATTATGACTACGTGTTACTCATTCAAATTTAATTTAACAAAAAAAGCTATTAATATATACTAGTAGAATTGTTTGAGAACAGAGACTCAAGCTCCGGCTTCCCCATGCTGACTTCTGATCAGACCATACCTGAAGCCTTCCTTTTTGTTTTTTTTACTATAAAGCTTTCCCACTCCTGTGTTTGCCATTGAGTCTCTTCCAGTGATGGTAGCTGACTCCTTTCCTACAGCAGGCTCTCAACAAACAGCTTCTCATTTCATTTGGGTGGCCTTCATTTATTTCCAGAGAACAAATACCATTGTGAAGTCCAATTTATGTCAGCACTTTCTGTAGTAAGTGATCTTTGTTACTTGTTCAAAGTCACAAGCACATAAAGTGGTGGCAATTATTATGGACCAATCCCCTCTCTCTGGAGAAACAGGGCTCTGAATACCAGCACTTAGTAGAGCCGGGTTATTAAGTGCTTACTGAACACAGTGGTGTAGCATTCTGGTGATTACAGCTCTCCAAAGGTAGCAAACTTACTGAAGCATGTGCTCAACACAGGAATTAATTTCTCATCTACTTGACTACAGATTAATTTAGCTACGCAGGTAAATAGATGGTGTGGGAATAAATGAGCTCAAATTCTGACTCTGCCAGTCGGTGACATTAGGCACTTTATCTCACCTCTCTAGACCTTCTCCCTGAACTGGGTTGCTGTGAGCAATGAATGAGACAACACGCAGATGTGAAATTTTATTAGCAGTTGCTTCCATTGCATTCAAATATAGTCAAGTAGACTTAGATTTGGGGGTCGTTTCTTTAAGTTCAATAGAGAGGGTGAGCTACTGATGTGACAAAGGAGGCTCTGATGCGAATGCTTCTCCAAGGCCACAGATAGAGTGAGCAACATGGCTGGGATGGTACCCAGGCCGCATCTGAAAGCAGAACATTTTTTACTCTATCACCTTGCCTTCCTTGGTGACCTATTTTATGAGAATTAATCAAATAGGTCCTCATCTAAAGGACATGTTTTCTACCTTTTCACCCTTTATTAAGGATTGTAATTGAAGTGCACACCTACCACTGATACTAAACACACACAAAGTACAGTGGAACAACAGCCTTCTATTGTAATTAACTGAACTGTTAAAACATAAAAATTATGACATCTTTTTTACCTTGTAAAAACAACATTCTAACTTTAGTTCCTTCACTAAGAAGGCAATTGATTTGAATAGAAAGGCATTTGATATCTCAACAATATCTGGATAATATTGAAATGAACAATCAGCCAGTTTGCAATTTGATTCTTTTTTTAGCACCTGCTTCTTCTGGTAACCATACAGGGAGTGAGAGAAAGCAAATAAGGGCTCTTTCTCGCCTCAGTTTGCCCTCTTGCTCAGAACTAACACGAGCGTCCACTGGCTGATCCCATTTGAAAGTTCGCGGATGCTTCTCTAATGCTCTGTAGCAGTACAAATAATACAGTGCCAGCACTGGCCTCTCAAGGTCTCCATGCTCTGAAGTTTCCATATGTGTGGATACAAGGACACAGAAGAAAATATAAGGACCCAAGGTGGAGGTCAGAGGAGAAGATTAAAAGAGAAAGATAAATAAATATATCTGTCTGGAAACCCTGCTCAAATGCTTAATCCATTATTAAAGGATACTTATCTCTTTCCCTTACTGCAATTTCCATCTGCTTCAGAGGCCTCAGGAGTTTGTGAGTTTGTTTTTTAAATAAGAAATTTAAATTGAAGGAATTATCAATTATTCATGTCAATAGTACACGGGGTTAGCATAAATTATACCCAAATCTCATGTTAACCTATAGCATCAATCAGACCCTTTATTAAAACTCTTACTGAGAGCCCCAGGAGACTGTGTCCCCAAAATTGACAAAGGGAAGAACAAAGGGGTCCAAAGACTGCATTAGCATGATTATAATCCCTGGAATAATTAATGCATTGTTTTCTAAAAATGAATATTTACACTTCAGGTGACAGGAATATAGAAATTCAAAATTAGAGAACCATTTTCTGTATTTATTCTCATTAAAGAATAGACAGCCACTTAGCCAAATGCTATGAATCTATTTATTTTCTTTCTTAGAAGTGTCCGAACATTTTCCCTTTTACTCTATCAAAGATACCAGGCTAAAGGACTAACATACCTGTGTCTATCAGGGGCCAATCAGGAAACCCTGGGCTCTTATATACTGGGTAGCATGAGAAAAATTTCTTCAAGGGACTCATATAAAGATGGCAGCAGGGTTTGGGGAACCAATAGGGAGTACAGCAGTGTTCTGAACTAGCAACACTGGGAACCCCTAGCTCTAAGGAGCCTTAAGGAGGAAGTGGTTATTGATACCCATAAAGGGCAGCTCTTAGGAGGTCAGCTTTAGGGCCACCTCACAGGAGTTATGACCTTCAGGGATGCAGCTAACCCCCATGGCCCAGCAAGGAGAGGGCAGAGAATAAATACCTCTTCTTCACTCTCCTGCACCCCACTGATCTCCTGGCTGAGCCTTCCATTAGCCAAAGCCAATGGGAAGCCAGAGGGCAAGGGAGCCTGTTAACACCATCCCTAGAGATCAGCTTTCTGGGGTACAGAGCAGGGTGAAGGGTCAGAAAAAAGATATCTGGCACGAAGATGCACTATATATAACACTATTTAATAGTTACTACTTTGTGAGACATTTTGTTAATTCATCTAGATGAGCCAATCAAGGTTGATACTCTTGTAATTATTGTTAAGTAGGACCAAACAGACATTTTATATCCCAAACTAAACTGGAAATCATCTCAGTATCTGTTCTTGCCTCTCTATTCCCTTCCTTGGTAAGTGTGACCCCCATCTACAATAGGAAAGGTTTCTAAAAGAAGTCAGTTCACAGGTGCTGTGAAAACTTACTAGAAAGCATCCAGCTCAGATCAGAGAGGTGAGTGAAAGCATCGCAGGAAAGTGACCTGAGTTGAAAGAGGAGGGGGAATTACGCAGGTGCAGATGGTGGAGGGCACCACCATCAACAGTTGTGGCACACTCAGGGAACTCCACAAGTCCTGTAGGGCTGATAGATAAAGTGGGAGGAAATGTGGATACAGAGCAGAGCAGACAATGATGACGGAGGAGTGGGCTCATGGAGGGTCTTATATTGTTAACAAAATGTCAAGACATTAAAGGATTTTAATGTTCTTATTTTGGTTCAGAAATATCACTTGGGCAGCAGGATGGGGTGAGAGTGGAGACAGGGAAACCGTTTAGGAGATTTTACAAGGATGCAGGTGAGAGAAGGGGGAGAGACTAACAGAAGGCTAGTGTGGAGGGATGGATGAGGGTGTTGAAGTCTTTGGAGAGCTATTAAAGAGGAGGACTTCAATGGTGAGAACTGTCAGGACTTGGTGAGTAATGGACGTCGAGGGGAAGGGAGAGCGATGGCTGGCTTCTGGTCCAAGAGAGCCTTCTCCTATTGTACTACAACTTTCTGTGAGAACCCAGACCCGGCCCACTTCCCAGAATCTAAAAGAGGATCAAAAATGTTACTTATCTCAATGCACTGCATCACGAACCCATATGATAGAAAAGAATTTTCTAAAATATTCATTGCAGATTCTTTCATGGACATGAAATCTATGGCTGTATACAAAAAGTGTCAGGTATTTTTCACTACTGACTGTTTTGTATACATTAAACATCAAGTACGTACATTTGTAGTCAACATTACACATATCCCTTTGATAATCACGGGCCAAGTAACTACTGTGTAGTATACTATAGATGTTATTTTGCAAAAGGATTAGAGGAAAGCTTTTGAACATATTTGGAAATATAAATCAGTCTCTGATAATGGCCCTACTTTTCTTTGGTAGGTTTTGTCCGACCTACTTAGCTATAGGATAATTTTATCTTAACATATTTAACTACATCCTGTGTATGAAGAAATAATGCTTCTACATTAAGAAGCATTAAGATCATAGATCTAAAGTGTCTTTTTCTTTTCTCTAACATTGAGTTAAAATATTTCCTGTATAATCAGAAAACACTGACTACATCCATTGGCTTTGCTTTGGAACACTAGCTCCTGATAACAGTTGTCGTCTGCAAGAATAAGAGAAAGCCACACACACTTCCGTTTCGGCAACATGACAACTTTCTTAAAACCAGAAATTATGTGTGAAAGGAGACTAAATAACAAAAAGAAATGTGCTTCCATCCACCCCGGTTAAATCTTCTTGGAAACAGAGATAAGAAACAAAATGAAAAATCCATTCCTTTTGGAAAATGAGTCTTTAACCTATGGGTTGGTTTATTTTGAAAAGGAATTAGATTCTAGGCCCACATATCACACATTCATAATATAACGCCATTGTCTCATCTCTCACTAGATATGCTGCTATGACTTTTAAGCAGAGGGAACATTTAACAAGAAGCAACCTAGGGAAGGGACGATCTAACTCAGACATCAATAATTCATTTATCAGAAATAGGAGTAGTGGTATGAAATGCCAGGAGACTGTTTCATTTACGGGGAGGTATTTTCTATTTTAAGCCTGGAACAATACAGGCAGCTTTATTCGGCAAGCTAATATGAATGGAGGCACAGCTGAACGGGAGAATAGGTTTTATGGTCTCCTCTAATAACGGTATTTCTTTAGCATCAGTTATTTAGGTCTGACACACCACCATTTGGGCACTTGAAGAAGTGACAAGAAAGGAATTTTTATAACTTTTGAACTTCAGAGGCAATTACCTTTACCCCAAAGCGTTAGCACTAGAAACGTAATCGTGTTACGTCTAAGAGATATGATTTGCATAAAGTTGTGAGGGTACATTCTCTCTTAGTACTAACAACCCTTCGGGTGTTACAGCTTCTTACTAAGTCATCTCCCAAGTCAGCCCATTAGTTGGCAGCCTATATTATTTCATCATTGTATCCCCCAAGCATTTAGCACAGAGCCATTCACAAAGCAGGGTCTCAATGAATAGCTGCTGAATGAATGAACAAATGTAGCCAAGTGTCAAGTAATTCCAGATATGCTCTGAAGCCTACTGGTCAGATTGTACAATGAGGAGACCCTTGCCTAGAATATGCCTCAACTTCCCCATTCTGATGATGATTAGAAATTCCTCCTCTTCGCTATCTTACATTAAATTCAAGGACTCCTGCTCCACTGCGGGAGATGGGGAAATGGAATTAAAGAAAAGCAGATTTACTGTAGATTGAACGATTCATAGCTCTCAGATCCTAAAGAAGCAAAAAGACCTATCCAAACCTCTAACCTTGGAAATACACAAAGACCTCCAAGTCTTAATTTAAATTTGAAATGGCCATTGGCATGTATATTTTGAGATACTTATAATTTTTAACTGATTATTTCTCAAGAACTGGATATGGGAAGAGAACGCAATTATAATTATAGCTATAATTATCTAGCACCTATTACATAGTCAGCAGTATGCTTGGTGTTTTACAAACTTTATTGCTACTCTTTAGAGGTATTATTATGCCTATTTTAGAGATTAAAAACAAGTAATTAAAGCTCAGAGTAGTTAGACCCAAAGACCATAAAACTAATCAAGGAGAACCAAGGCTAAAAGCCAACTTTTCTAAACTACAAACCCACTCTTACTTCCTGAGGCCAGGTGACATCTATTCAAACAGATTTTATCTGTCTCTGGATGCACGCTTAAAGACAGATCCATCAATCATACCTATAGTTATGGTCTAGTGAGCAGAGAGGATACTTTAACCCTAAATGCCTGAATATAAGCTTGTGGTTGGCCAAAAAAAAAAAAATCAGGCATCAACTTTTGAGAAGATATAAAGGGACACCTGATGTCCCAGGTGACTGGTATGGACTGCTGGTGTTGCACCTCTGAAAATGCCATCTTTCACTGTCAAGACAGGAACAATACCTGCATCCTCCAATAATCAATCAAACCCACACTGTACTCCAAGAACCATGGACAGTGCTTAGAACGGGGCGAAACAGGACACACTAGAATAGCCCAGAGTGAGTGGGACCACGGTGATGCTTCTTGAACAAACGTCTTGGGAAGCAGCCAAGTTTAAAAGGAATCTTCACAAAGAACACAGTTTTTAAAAGGGAGCCTATGAAAAGTCAGTGAACATAGTATAGTCAGTTCTCCTATAACATTTGCCCTGAAAATATGAATTTTTTCCAATACCATTGATATATTAGAGAAGAATTTGAGCATAACGCAAAATTTGCATTTGTTTATGCACAATTTTGTCCCCAAAACTCTAGGTGAATGTAGAAAACACCTAGCTGTACTGAGCCTGGTAGGAAGACACAAAACCCACAGAGTTACTATCGTCCTCAGGAGCACAACGGTCCACACTTGTCCACATCTGTGTGGCTATCTCCTCTTTGATTTTAGGTAACCCTCCTTCTTCTTCACAGTAACTTGCAAGCTGCCACACTTCCGAAAGCCATCCTGGGAGGTGTCCTCCATTCTGCTTAATTTTCCCCTTTCCTCTCAAGCTATTTCATAATTTTCCTCTCTATTCTGTGTTCTTCTTTAAGATTTTAATCGTCATCTCTTATTTCCTCTTACTCTTTTTCTCTTGCATACAGAACGTCAGGCCTGTGAGTAGGAGTAGATATAATGGGCACACGCTTGCACAAGCAAACTTCATGTCTTTTTCAACATAAAGTGCCACAGTTATTATAATTTTATACATTTCTTAACCATTTAACATGGATAAAACTGGGCTATTATTTTTAATAGGTCCCTATGATCTTCGTGTTTGTGTCACTGGTGAAGATTTTTAGTGTTGAGCCCCTACTTCATTTTCTTATTATTCCGTGGCTTTAGATTTTGCAGAGTAAGAGTATTTGTGGGAATGCATATATTGCATTATAGCAGAATGGATTACATATTGAAATTTATCAGTGGTGACTTTTAAGTACTGAAGCTTCAAGTTTCTTCCTCAGTGTTTCACGCTAGTTTGCAAATTAGGTTGAATGCATTAGCACGGATTGTCTCAAATTATAAGCCTTTGTGTGAAATTCACTATAACTTTAAACCGTGTAATCTAGACACTAATGAACAGTTCTAAAAGAAAAGTATCCATTTTAATTTAGATCTCTTTCTCTTTTTGTTTAGAAAGTTCTGGAAAATTCTATCTACATTAATTTGCACATTAATACTTTCACCACTCACAACACTCAGTTGTTAATATTAACAAACAGCATATTTTCCACAGTAACATTTTGAAGCTTCTTTGTAGATGGTAAAAAGAGAAAGAAAGAAAAAAATCGATGCACAGTCATAATTATCTAGGTTGTTTTTTTAAGCTAAACTTAGTGACTTCTTTAATCAAATAATACTAACTGAGAAATTTTTCCCGAAAGAAGAACACAGACTGGAAATAGTACATAATAAGTGGGCAAAACACCTCTCTTTGAAACTTCTGCGATCTCAAACTAAAACATGTAAAAAAAATTTCAAGTTATAGTATCTAAATCACAGCATTATCCTAGAGAAGCTTTGCAGTAAAAGGAAAAAAGTTAATGTGATCTAGAGATCAGAAATATCTACTAATCTTTTAGAGAATCTGGGTCATCATAAACCTAAAAAAGCATTCCCATTTACTTTCTGAGGAATGTTAGGATATTTTATGTTATCAAATGGAGGTGCATTTTCACTTGCTTTCACAAAAACTACTGTACTAACTGGAAAGTGTAAATGTGGTTAAATGGGTTTCTGTGGCTCTTGACTGTGGAGATAAGAAAGGCAACGTGCTCCACACGTGGCAAACCTCACAGGCATTTCAGGTGTATCAGTAGGAGACACATTCACTACAGAGGAGACGGGAGAAAAGCAGCAGCAAAAATAGGAATTGGCAGAGACCTCAAGCACAGTGTTCAATGATATTTACTGAATTTAACAAAATAAAGTAACTCTTTTTGGGGGTACTTTGTTTAGCCTCTCCCTTTAGCACCCTCATCCTCAACAAATGGGTCATGAGCCAATTACCACATGAGGGGCAATATTCCCCAGCTGCACCCTTAAGATCTGGAAATGCTGAGTCATTCCCCAGAGTTCTCTCTGCAACCATTCTTATTACGTCAACCACCCCTTTTTATTACCAAGAAGCTTCAGTGGAGAGAGACTTGTTTATCTTGGAGCAAATTAGGGATCGTTTGTTACCAAGGATTTCTAAGAAAAAAAAAATTACTTCCCTCAGCAAGAGCAGAAAACAAAGCTCCTTGCCAGCCACACGCCAGCCACCCCTCACTTGAGCCTTACTTGTTCTCGTTGCTTGCATCATAACGAGGCATTGGATCCAAGTCATTCCCATTCACGTCACAACTTGCCAGAGCATCCTATGGCCACAGAGGAGAGAGCAAGAGAAAGGAGACGGACATTCATTAATTAGCCAGTAACCCGAAGGCTCATGCATTCTTAAACACATTTCTGCAAGAGTAATTATGTTAAATAATACACTCATGGTTCGGTGGTGTCAGGATGCCACGTTCAGTAATAATCCATGTTGTGTTTTTACCCCTTAAGGGGAAAAAATACTCTCCACGGACCAAAGAAGTGTCCAGTCCACTCTTGCCAGCACTTTTTCCCTCATACCTAGAACGGGCCCCTTACCCAATTCCTGCAAAGATGTCCTCAATTACCACCTTTTCTGTGAAGGACTCCTGTAGCACCCACAGGAAAGTGAGTTATTCTCCATGGACTCTCCATCTATTCCTTACTTCATTTCCTGAGTGTGCAAATTCCTTATCATAATTCAAACGTTTTTCTGAAGACAAAAATCATTCATGAATAATTGGCAAGCCAATTAAAAATCAGTGTTAGAAATTTACTATATCAGGTATCTTGGGACCTGCATTAGACAATACTTGTCTGGTTTCAGATGTTTTATCTACTATAAAAGAGTCTACAGTTCAGACTTCTTACTAAGGCTGATGGCCTTTTGCCCCAACCAAATTAATGAACAGTTTTATTATACGCCAGGGTTTCAAAATGAGGCCAAAGTGTCTCTGAAACCAAAGTTGGGTTTAATAGTTTGCTTTTAAAAATGATTGTGAAAATCTCCAAATTACTAAAAAGAACTTACTGAATTGTTCCATCATTCAAATTTATGTCACTAGATAGAACGAATTTAGGACGATTTGAATTTTCAGATGCTTTATGATAATTCCCCATCAGTTTTAGTGAAAACAAATGCTGTCTTTGTTTTCCATCTTTATCAAAGCCTCTTGTTTCTGAAAATAATTTGTAATATACAAAGTCAGAAATGTTTGGGGGAATTAAGCAAAATACATATTTCATATAAAGGTGGTAAGTCGCTTCTTCCCATACAGAGGGGGCCCTGCAGCTGCCCTTAGTGGGCATTACGGCACAAAGGGCGTGTCTCTAGTGTAACTTACCAATTTTACAGATTGGTGGTTACCAGGGGGAAGGGGGAGGGGGGAGGGCAAAAAAGGATAAAGGGGCACATATGTATGGTGACAGATGGCACCTACACTTCTGGGGGTGACCATGATGTCTATACACAAGTCAAAATATAATGATGTACACCTGAAATTTATATAATGTTAAACCAATGTTACTGCAATAAACTAATTAAAAAAATCGTTTTTAAAGTTTTTTTTTTTAAAAAAAAGGAAGCAGAAGACCACTGAACTGCCTGTGGGACCAAGACTGAAACCCAGGCCATCTGACACTCCATCCAACATGATTTTCTCTAGGAGAACTGAGAGGGCACCAGTACTGCTAATTACACAGATAAATTATGGAGAATTTTCTTTCAAAGGGGAAAAAAAAGAAAAAAGGTGAAGAATGCAATCACAATTAGGTTAAAGCTATTTGTATTTAATCAAATACATTCCTATATAGTGGGGAGCAGAACACCCCATTAAAAAAAATCTCTTCACATATGACAAGAAAGACTTCTTTGCTAGGAGATAAGTAGCCACAGTTCTGTGCTTTATATAACCTTGGCCAACTCGCTTTAGTTTTCAGGCCTCAGTTTCTACCCTATCAAATGAAGAGATTGAGCTGAAGTTCCCTTTTCAGCTCTAAGATTCTGTGCTGTGAAGAGATCCAGGTTTATCTGAGTGTGCTTGGAGGCAGGCTGAGAGCAGCCACTTGAATGTTTTGTTCAAATGAGAACTAAATGAATTTGCGGTCCCTCTTTTTTTTTTAACCTTAGGGAAAATCACCTAGTTCAGGGAAAACTGTTTCAATATTTCATTGTAAAAAATTAATTTTGTGAAGTTTCTTGGCTGAATTTTTGAAACAAAATGGGCAACAGAATAGACTATTGCAAGGAAAAGTAGTTGAAGTCGATGGAAATGTAATACGATAATGGGTGTAACTGGTGAAGGAAGGTCTTTGTGGGTCAGAAATATGGGTGACTGTGTGCGCCAGTGGTAGCTTCTGATGTGCCGAGGAAGTGACTTGGAAGTATTTTACTTGCAAAGATAAAATGGAGTCTTTTCAGGTTAGTGACAAAAGGAAAATTAAGAGAGATTAAGAGTCATGAAATAAGTGAGATTGAGCAAACAAGAAAGAAACATTCGAGAGACTTTACGGCAATTTCTACCTAAATGGTTTCATGAGAAGCTGAAGCAGTAGGTGCGAGGCCAGAGACGAGAAGGTCACAGAGACAGACACACACAGTGATTCCCATTGTGCAGAGAAATTAAGCCTTCCCATGCCGAAGACTGTCAGTGAAAGAGACGGACAGAGAGAGAGAGAGATCAGAATTCAACAGGACATCGTGTCCCTTTCTGTGACTCTCGTCCTTAAGGAAAAGGTCACGTCCATTCTGAGTAAGGCCAGGACAACATCCCTCAGGGCCACTGGGGTATCCAGCAGTTACTGAGGAGCAAACAGCAGAGAGAGGCAGTGGGCATGCTAGGATGGCAACTCCTCTGTGCGGATGTGCAGAGGGAACCAATGGGCAGGGCACATCTCAGAATTCTCTGCTGGCTCAGGGCACAGTGGGATGGGCTGGGCTTGCTGAAGACCCTCCCTTAATGACCATGAAGTGGAATATAGAAGAGAAAAATTTGAGGAGATGTGTCTTCCCAGTTATAGCCCAGGGTTTTCTGTGGGGCCCCTCCTTAAACAGAGGGCAAAGCTTCCCGCCTGGTCTATGACTTTCCTCCTAAAGGGTCAATACGAGTCCTGTAAAGGGAAGTGGGCTTCACTGTGATTTAGAGCTGCTTATATTTTCCAGAATATAAGAGAAACTTGTAAGCTGATAGAACATCATCCAATTTAAGATCAATTTTTTTCAATACCAACGTGAAATACAATTTAGGAAAACTCACGCAGCCAAAATTTGGGAATTAAAAGGAACCACGGAGGAATAGAGAGGGACATGGGTAAAAGTGAGTGCAGTTTAAGTGGGTTTGCAGCAATATCATTGTTCCTGGGTGGAAATAGTTGTCAACAGAAAAGAAGTTAGAGAATTCAGGAGACATGGGTGTATGTGGGATCCACGAGGAGTTTCCGCTGAGCTCTCATGGGGATCAGAGAGTTTTATCTGCAGATAATAGGGAGTCATTGCAGGCTCTTTAGAAACAAGAGAAATATTTTAGGGAGAACACCAAGGTGTCAGGAAACACAAATTAGCAACAGATAGAGAACAGCATATTGGGAGATAATTAGGACACTTTTAACCCAACTTAAGGAGGAGAAGCCGATGGAATGGATAAGTTTGGAGAACAGAGGACACAGGGGTCATTGACACATTTCCGGGCAGTGAATATCACAGGGAAAGAGGGGACCCAGAGGCTCTAGGGGCAGAAACTGACCCCTGTGTCCAGGAACAGGCTACCAACACACTGAGCACCGGGTATCAAGACCATGGTTTTCAATGAAAGCACGGAGCTTCAGCACTTTTGCTTGCTCTGTGATCTTGGGCTCATCTTCTGTTCTCTCTAAGTCCTGGAATCATGGTTCTTTCTTAAGAAAGGGAATTGACTGATTCCTAAGGACTACTGGGAGACTGATTATCACTGTACTTTAAAAAGGAGAGGCAGAGAGAGAAAGAGAACAGCAGAATACCTTGAGAAAAGTTCTGAGTACACTTTTCTCCATGAAAGAAACAAAGAATGTTGTCTGGCTGCCTTGATGAACTGTTGAGAAGAGCAGTTGTCATCAGTAGCAGATGGTGTTGGTGGTGGGGTTTCTGCTACTGTATCACCTGCTTTCTGTCATCAGAACATCAGAAGCACTGAGAGTTGAAATCATTATCTCACGCTTCCTGTACTCCGAGAGCACATCTTTCACAAGATGCGAGCAGCGCGCAGAACCTATTGTACGTGTTAGCTGCATTTTTCAGTTTTCCCCCTTTTTGATAATCCTAACATGAGCTCCCTTGCTTCCAAGGAGGGAAGGTGTTCTGACCACAGCAAACACTCACATAGTTCTGCATCAGATCCGGATGGGTTCTCTCAATGCCGTCGTCCAGGATGGTGACCACAATGTTCTTTCCTGTGTAGCCTCTCTTCCAGGCGCCTTCAATATTCATGTCCGATTGGCAAGGATGCGTGTTGTCACTGCAATGCTAAAGGAGGAAGAGGGAGAAGTGGACTTTGCAGTTACTCAATAGTGAAGAGATGAGAGAATTACCTACTTGTTAAGATAATGCATTAAATTAACAAAAATTTGGTGGACTGCCTGGTTGAGTAGAAGGACACAGGAGACTCCAGCAGGATCACAAGGGGAGGTGGGAAGGATAGATGTGGGGAAGGCAAGCGAAATAGAAGTCTCTTCTGCTAGCTCTGCCCTGTTCTAATACCATAGATCCTTTGGGAAAACATAATAAAATGAAGTATATCTCAACAACAGAATAACGGATGCATCATTTTATTGTTAGTGTATATTATTGACACATAAAAAGGCATTATGTAGCATTTCATTTATAAATCCAAACTAAGTAACTGAAGAACAAAGCCTTATGATTTCTTCACCAGGTACCTAGAAGCTGATTCAGCTACAAAGAGCTAACTCAGGCAGTGTCAGCCAGTGGTGTGCTGCTGTGAGAAACCCATGAACGAGAAATAATAACAGCTTCTTCAAACTTCCTTCAATAGAGTAACAATGGCTGTTGGACCATAGTTTGTAGGGGGTCAACACTCATTCAGGGCTACTTTGAGAAGGGAAAGAAGAATAGTGTCAAGTACAGAAAGGTGACCTCCGCAGGAAAATGCATGTGAGGGCTTCAAGGTTTATATAGAAACATTGAACCTTAGCTCATTATGAGTAGTCATTTCATTCCACAATGGTGACAACACACAAACATATTGAGAAATGAATTAAACCAGTAGCTTTTCCTGATATAATTTACTAGCCTTTGTCCAACCTACACAATTGTTCCTTCAAAGTCCATCTCTTTGAAATATCCCTCTAAGTGGTGTGTTTTCCAGGTTCTTAAGACTCAGCAGACAAACAAAGGGAGAGAAATGTGCTGTAACATAATGCCATAGCAACAGAGCCACCCCAGGTCTTTCACCATTCACTACTTTCTTCCTGCTCTGTAACAGTTTAGCACTTCGGGAGCGGAAGAGAATGTGAGCTTTGTATGCGCTAAGCATGATGGAGACCCCACTGCCATTGATTCATCCAACACATATTTCATCAAGCACCTACTACGTGCTGGGATATGGCAGTGAATAAGGTCCCTGTCCTGATGACCCCTCTAAAGAGGAGGTACAGATAATAAATAAATAAACAAATGAGACCACTCGGAGCACTCCTATGTTTTACAGAATTACAGATGGCGATACCATGGTGAATGCAGGGGTCTGAGCACACCACTTTAGTGACACTTTTGTGGTCAGAAAGACTCCAGTCTCTGAGACAGTGAAATGTCAGCTGAGACATGACTGATGAGAAAGAGTTGGTCTGCCTAAGAGCCAGAGACAAGCGTCTTGGCAAAGGACACAACAAATGCAAAGACTGTAAGGAGGGACAGGGCTTAGCACACTGAAGAAAGAGAAAGAAGGCGGGGTATTGCTGAATCCTAGTAAATGAGGGAGAATGGCAAGAAGCCCACTAGAAGGGGAAGTGAGGTCAGATCATCTAGGGCATTGTAGCCCCGACTTGGCTTTTATTCTAAGTACAACCTAAATGGAAGCTCATCTCTTTCCAAACTTTGCCCCTCAAAATCAGATGCTAACTAGTGACAGACACCTCTAACGCCCCCTAACATGAATTTGTTGATTAATTTATTCCCCAAATGAGACTGCCTTTGTTGAATGGTATAAACACAGGAGTAGTTTCAGGGATTCATTCTAACAAAGAGTGTACCCATTTTTCATCACAGATAATACCAGTTTCATAGAGAATAGAGAACGCTTTATGAACATTTGCATCTTTCTCCCACCTTCTTGACTCCTTTCTGGCACTTCAGGCCAACACACACTCTACTACTGTACTCTGTCCCCCGCTGATCCAAATTCTACTCTCCCCATCTCTCCTCAGTTTTCCAGGCACAGCTCAGGTCCTACCTCCTCCTACAAAGTCTTCTTGAGTTCTCCAGCCTTCCGTCTGTCTCTTCCCCTTCCATGAACTTAGGCAACACACACACACATACACACACATTCTGTTCTACACAATCCAACCCCTACTCACTGAATTCTGCTGAACTGTTGTTGACTGCTGAATCTTGTGTGTCAATTTTGTCTCCTTGATTACGAGCCCCTAAAACTAAGTCTAACCTAGGACTTCAGTAAACATTGGTTAATTAATTACACAGCAGAAATGAGAGTATATCTTCACTACGTTTCCAAGTTCAAACCTGCCATTATGTTTACTGTTCCAACCACTTCAGCAATATCACGCCAGCTAATGCTTGGTTAACAGAGACGATCATGAGAGAAATAGGGTGGATTTCTGAAATGTCTACGTTTTTCAGAAGTCTCATTCTGGCCAAGAGTTTGGGCCTTTCCTGACCAAATATTTTAATTTAACACAAAGTAACTTTGACAGAT
This sequence comes from Equus quagga, assembly GCF_021613505.1. Taxonomy (NCBI): domain Eukaryota; kingdom Metazoa; phylum Chordata; class Mammalia; order Perissodactyla; family Equidae; genus Equus; species Equus quagga. The sequence continues at coordinate 96,551,067 of NC_060272.1, forward strand.
TTCCATTTCATTTTTTCTTTTTCAAAACCTGCTCTGGCCACCTGTGGTATCGTTTGTGACATGCAGTAATGTTCATGTGGCCAAGAGGTGGGCCGGAGGAAGGAAATGCACAGGAAATGGGTAACCCACAAATGGGATAACCGTACTGGAGTAGAGAGATGCTGCCTGAAATTGTAATTACGAAAATTGAAGAAAACCAGCCGTCTATGGAAAACATGTGTGTTAAAAGTGCAGCAATTAGGTTTCTTTCTTCTGCTTCTCTTGAATCTGACTTTACCATTAAATGTTTTTGTACCACCTTTTTTCTTTTCATCCACCAACATGGTATTGCTGGAATGGGAAGAAGAAACAACCAGTTGATACTTTCATTTGGATAATCTAACAGAGTAGGTAACCAAAATGTCAAAGGAAAAGATGATCAGAGCCTGGTGTGTTTCTTGTAAGTTAATAATAAGGCTAGAGGACCCTTAAATCAGAACCCTAAATCCTGAATGCGAACCTTAGATTTTTAACACGTATTTCAAGTGGTCCATGCTTCCAAATGTGTTTCTAATATAGTTGTTTCTAGTATAGTTGTTTAGATACCCAAGATACCCGAAGAGCAAAGACTGTGGAAAATATTGATGCCAGTCAACAATGACCAAAGAGAATGAGTTAATCATTTCCTCACGTGCCTGATCAAAATGGTCTTTAAACTGAGCTCTATTTACTTGACAGGAATCTGTGTGACAGTAGCACTCAAAGGCAAAAGGAACACACACTAGGCGTGGTTCCCTCACA